>NW_021157452.1:0-1690 GCF_002837175.3 Physeter macrocephalus | reverse complement strand
AGCCAGGAGGTAGTGGGGGAGCCGGGGGCATGTGGGGGGAGCCAGGGGCTGGTTAGCTCAGCTCTTGGCTCTGGGTCTCGCTAAGTAGAACCTCTTATGTCTGCAAAACACGTTTCCGTTCACAGAAGCACTTTGACCTTGGGTTCTGGCAGCCCTGAGATGCCAGGGGCGGAGGTGTGGGTGCGCTGCCGCTTCACAGGGGAGTTGGCCGGAGAGGCCAGGTCATGGGCATGGTCCCTGGGCAGCTGGTGGGGAGGAGAGGCCCTTGCTTGGGTTTCCTGACTCTGGTCGTACAAGGACACAGGCTGAGATGTCACCGCCCTCCCCTGCCGCCTGGCCCAGACCGTTTGGGGAGTGCGTCCGACTCGCCCTTGGCTGTAAACGCTGACGTCCAGGGAGGAAGAGCTCGCACACGTTGACCAGATGGCCCTCCGTTGGTTGGAGTGACCATCTGGAGTGGGGAGTGATGCGTACTTTTGGAGGGATGGGCGCCACTTTGTGCCTTCGGAACACGGTGTGCGCCACCCCCAAGCCCCGGGCTCCCGAGGGCCCAGCGCAGCCATGTGCGTCTGTCGTGTCCTCGTGGGCCCTGCTGACACATGACGGGGGCAGCTGGGCTGTAGGAGGCCATGCCGTGTCCTTCGTGTGGAAAGGAGGCAAAGCTCAACATGGGGCATCTTTTCTCCTTCTTTTTCAACCTGGAAAAATCAGAGGAATTACATGGGCATTAAGCCCACAAGTGCTTCAAAACCATCAGACGAGGTTGTGAACTTCATGGCCTTGAGAATTTGCTCAGCAAAATGACTTCATACCAATGGTATTTTGCCTCAAGCAGTGTTTCTGATCTGGCAGCGGACTCCTGGTCGTTAAACTAGCTGGGGTGAGGGGTCGCTGATCTTTACAGACGGCTCCCTGGGAGCCCGACTTGTTTTGCTTAGCAGAAATTCCCTTGTTCCACAGTTCTTGTTTCCTACTTTGTGAGCACTGAGTACTCGGTGGTCGGCCCCTGGGAGCTGTAAACTGTGGGCTTGCGGGCCTAAGAGGGACTCTGAGACTGGGACCCTGAGACCAGAGAGGCTCTGGGATGCCGCGCGGCCCCGTCGCTGCCTGGGGGAGCCAGCCTGCTACCCCCTCCCCGCTCCCCGTGTCCCCCTGTCCTTTGGACTCATCACACTCTCCATCACCTGGGTCTAGACATTTGGGTTGTCGCCAGTTGGGGGCTGTTTTGAGTGTGCTGTGTACAAGGGCCTCTGTTTTCATTTTTCTTGGGTAGATTCCTAGGACTGGAAAGGATCGTATGGAAGTGTGTGTTTACCTTACAAAACTGCTAAGCTGTCCTCTAAGGAGGCTGCGCCACTGTGCGCCCCGCCAGCCGCGTGGAGGGTCCTCCGTGCTCCGCGTGTTTGCCCCCACTTGGTGTTGTCAGCCTCTCTTGGGGGTGTCGTTGTGTCTTACTGTGTGTGTGGTTTTTCAAAACAGCTTTATTGAGGTATAATTGACAGAGAGGAGGCTGTACATATTTATTTATTTTTCAGTTTTATTGAGGTATAGTTGATTTGCGATGTTGTATTAATTTCTGCTGTATAGCAAAGTGATTCAGTTATACATATACATTCTTTTTCATATGCTTTTCCATGCTGGTTTATCCCAGGATATTGAATATAGTTCCCTGTGCTCTACAGTAGGACCT
>NW_021157451.1:0-1691 GCF_002837175.3 Physeter macrocephalus | reverse complement strand
AAAAAAATCAAAGGTTAAATTTCTTTAAAAGTAAAAACTCCTGCTCTGCAAAAGACACTGCTAAGAGAATGAAAAAGCAACCCACAGACTCAGAGAAAATCTTTGCAGAACACATATCTGTTAAAGGACTTGTATCCAAGTATACAAGTAACTCTTAAAAAGTTAACAATAAGAAAACAAACAACCCAATTTAAAAATGGGCAAAAGATCTAAACATACTTTTTCAAAGAAGACATACAGATGGAAAATAAGCCTATTTAAAGGTATTCAATATCATGTGTCGTTAGGGAAGTGAAAATTAAAACAACAGTGTGATACCACTACGCATCTATTAGCATGGCTAAAATCCCAAACACTAACAACACCAAATGCTAACAAGGAGGTGGGGCAACAGGAACTCTGATTCATTGTTGGTGGGAATGCAAAATGTCACAGCCATTTTGGAAGACAGTTTGGTGCTTTCTTACAAAACAAAACATCCTCATATCATGTGATCCAGTAATCTCACTTCTTGGTATTTACCCAAAAGAGTTGAAAATTTATGTCCATGCATACACCTGCACACAGATGTTTATAGTAGCTTTATTCATAATTGCCAAAAATTTGGAAGCAACCAAGATGTCGTTGGATCGGTGAATTGATAAACCGTGGTACATTCAGACAATGGAATATTATTCAGTGGTAAAAAGATATGTGAGTTATCAAGCAAATACATAGGGGAATATTAATGACATATTACTAAGTGAAAGAAGCCATTCCAAAACAACTACATACAGGCAAAACTATGGAGACAGTAAAAACATCAGTGGTGGGAGAGAAGGGAGGATTGAACAGACACAATAAAAGAGCATTTTTAGGGCAGTAAAACTATTCTGTGTGATACCGTAATGATGGCTACCTGTTATACATATGTCAATACCCAGAGAATGTACAATACAAAAAGTGAAGCCTCATGTAATCTATGGACATTAACGTAATAATAATCCGTCAGTATTCACTCACCAAATATAGTAAATGGCACACACTAGTGCAAGATGTTAATAATAGGGGAAACAGGAGAAGGGGAAGAGTGAGTGGGGAGATGGAAATTGTTCTTTCAATTTTCCTATAAGCCTAAAACTGCTCAAAAATAATCTAATTGAAAAATATAAAGATTACCCACTTTCCAAAAATAAAAATCAATTGGATATCCAAGCAATAATGACTAAGTTCAGATTGGTGTCAGGCTCTAAGAGTTCCTCTCTATTCCAGAAAGCAGTGAATTGACACATTTAATTTGGTATAGGAAAGAAAATGTGATTAAAGGCTCTGCATCTAGTCAATCTTATCTTTAGTTATGAAGGCTGTGAAAACAAACAAACATGTTTGAAAGTGGAAGAACTCAGAGAATATTATTCCCAGGAGCTTTCCTAATGAATCTATTTTAAGCTCCAAATAGCCAAAGTGATTGAAGTGATATCAATTATTTCTCAGCCAGTGGTGCATTGACGGGCGTGCAGATGGTGGGAGCTCTCCACCCTGGCACAGAGGTGTATTTCATCATTGTAATTGTTCCAAATTGCCAGTTCATGGTGTTAATTAAAATCAGACAGATTATAATCAGTTTCATTACTGTTTACACTCTCTGCATTCTCTCATTGCCTTCTTACCTACACTCGGGGCTCACCACTACCATCAGCCCGAATTTATAT
>NW_021157450.1:0-1692 GCF_002837175.3 Physeter macrocephalus | reverse complement strand
GAAGAACACGTCCCAGTTTTGCTCTGGAGTGGGGAGTCTACTGGCTCTAACACAAACCTGGTCTTTGGAAAGGGAAGTAGCGGTAGCCATAGTAATAGAGAACTGAGCCACGGAGATCAATCAGGACTGAACTGGACATTGCGTCTGAATTATCCGACTTGGCAATCAGCGCAAATCACACTCACAGGATAATTGTCAGTTTCCTGTTTCCTTTTGCACTTTGCTCTATGGAGCCACCACTCCACAAGGAAACTGATACTCTCTCTCCATCCCTGCCACACCACCTTCCTGCCAAGCAGGGAAAGATACAGCTTTTATAGGTCCTGAAGGATATACCATGTGGGGTATCTCTTTCAGAACACAAAATTAAAAATAAAATTTTAGAAGTGATTTGTGCAAGTGAAGAACCCTGGAGCTTAAGTTTCGTTAGCTTCATGGAAAATCCTACACTGCCGCCACTGAAGAACAGGGGGGAATCTCAAGGCACAGAGCACCTTGCACTATAGGTACTTGGTAAATGCGTTCTGATTGCCAAGAAATAGAGCTTTTTCTACATTCCTATGAGCTTCTTTATGCTTTATCTTGACTTTTTCACAGAAGATTCCACTTCTCTTAGAAACAACACTTAGGAAATCCTCAAAACCTGCAGCAAAACTCAAGAGAACTCTAGGATGTTCTATCAACAACTAGATTGTCACACTCTCTTGTCTCCTAGATAAAGAAACAGAGGCCAAAGGCCCGTTAGCAGGAAAGTCAGCACTTGAACTCAGGACTTTTTACTGCAGAGATCACCCACACACTTCCACGTCTTCTGTCTCTCTCAAGGCCCAGACCTGTCTCCGAAGAGAAAGTCTTTCTTACACATTTTGAGGAAATGGTTTCCTCAAATCTCCCCTTTGGGGAGAAATAAGAGTATTTAGAATTATTGCACCCAGTTTGAATCTCAGCTTAGCCATTTGCTAGCAAACCTTAGGATTAGTTACTTAATCATACTGACCTTTCTGTGTCTTCATCTGTGAAAGAAAAATGACACACCTGCTGGACAAAGTTGCAGTTTGGAATGTAAAATATTCCCTGAACTACTTTCAGTTGAAAATGCAGACCATGTAAGTGGATCTGCTTCGGGTTCCTCCCAAGTTCCTCCTGAAGAAAAGCACAGAGGTATAAAAAGGAACCTGGTATAAAGTGGAGAGAATAGGAGGACAGTCACCACCAAAGAAGGATTCCAACCAATTTCAACAAAGCTCTGGAACCTGGAAAGTGGGTAAGAATAGGCAGACAAAAGAAAGAAGTGCAGGAAGCCACTATCTTTAAGGGAGGAGAAAAGGATTAAGATGCAGGTTGCCCAGTAGAACATCAAGCCCGAGAGGGCTCTGGGCTCAGAATCAGCAGATTCTACCCGGGAGATGGGTGAGAAGCAGGAGATTAATAGGATATCTCTGAACTGCACACACACCAGCCCAAATTCCCATCCTCACCTCCTCTTCCCACCCTCAAATGTAGGCAGCAGATCATCCTTAGGGTGAAATATCTTCAACGCTGCTGCAAAGCCAGAGGAAATTACTTGAGGAAAGTTAATGTTTCCACAATGCGGATTGGCTGGCTCCCCTAAGTAAGACCTTTCCATGAAGTGAGGTTAGTCAATTTTCCAATGCAAAGCCTACACACACACACACACACACACACACACAC
>NW_021157449.1:0-1692 GCF_002837175.3 Physeter macrocephalus | reverse complement strand
ACACTTTTCCTGTGGACTTTGTAACACCAGAGTTTCCCTTTGTCACACTTGGTCCTCTGTCTCCTCACTGTGTACATTTTGTTTTGGAAATATCATTCGTAGCCATGAAGTTACTGACTAACGTATGACAAGTCCAACATGGAGATGGTCAGTTGGGTTTTCACTCTGACTTCATGCTGATAGACCGTCCTACTTAACTGACATCTCTTCTTAGCTGTTTCATAGGCAACTGAACTGTAACAAGTCCAGTCTACACTCCTGAATATGGTGTAATCATCTTTGTTATATACTGTACTCTCCTAGGACTGTAATAATCCATTAGCTTCATCTCATCTTGTAATTAGTCATTAAAATATATGGTGGTTACCTTGTCTTTCCCCTCTACCAGACTAAACATGGAAACAACTCTTCCTTCTCCTCCTCCTCCTCATTTTTCTCTTCCTCCCCCTTCTTTTCCTCCTCTTCTCCCTCTCTCCCTTCTCCTTCTCCTTCTTCTTTTTATTACTATCCTTAAGTGCCCTATACCTCGATAAATATTGACATATTGACACTCAAAATATTTACCAAATGAATTAATCTAGTTCAATGAAAAAAGCATAATCTAAGCTGCAGAGGCACAAAGACTTGACTCCGAATCCTAGGCCCCAACTCATACCTGTGTTATTTAAGGTAATTATGTATCTCCTCTGAGTCCTCCTCTTGTCCTCTTAGTACTGTTTATAAAAACAGCTACAGTACACAGTGCTTGTAAGGATGTAAATGATGCCATAAAGTAAGTGTCCATCATGGTGCCTGATACAAAGCACAGTAAATAATCTTATGTTAATCCATCACTCCTTTTCTAGGCCTATATCCATTTATTGTTTTTTACGGATTGATCCCATAATGTGTGTAAGAAGATACTCTTCCAGATGCTGAGAATACAGCGATAAACAAAATGGGCCGTATCTTTCCTCTTGTGATTACTTATATTTTCATAGGGGGAGACAGATACAAAATAATTAAATACATTTACTAAATTTTAAATACATTCTCTGGGCGTGCTAAGAGGAAATAGGAAAACCGTTCTGGTAGGGTGCCATTTGAACATTCGCAGCGAGAGTATCCTGCCAAAATGTGGAGGGTGAGTATTGCAGGCACAACTGCCAGCAAACTGAGCAGCATTGAGATGGGAACGTGTTTGGATGTTCCTGGAGCATCTTCCAGTACAGCTGGAGAGGATTCAGTGTTTGAGAGGTAGGCGGGGACCCCAGTGCTATATAATGATCTGTAATCTAGGTCATTATAGAGACTCTAGATTTCTCTCTGACTGAGATACGAGTCATGGGTGGATTTTAAGAAGAAGAGTCACATAATTTGACTTAGATTTAAAGCAGATCATCTGGGCTACTTTCTTGAGGGAAAACCTGGCAGAACGAGGGCTGAAAAGGGAAACCAGAGATGTGTCTGTGAAATAGACCAGGCAAGACGTAATGGGAATTTAGTCTAAGACAGTCTTTCTCCAGGGTGTTTCCTGGAGCAGCATCAACATCACCTGGGTCCCACTTTCTGAATTTTAGAGGCTCTAGAGGTTGGTGGGGCCCAGGAGTCTGTGTTGTAAGAAGCCTTCCAGGAAATACTTGTGCTCAGCAATAATGGAGAACCATTGTTCTTGGACACTAATACGTTTAAAACAGTAAAAGAAAAAAAAAA
>NW_021157448.1:0-1694 GCF_002837175.3 Physeter macrocephalus | reverse complement strand
TAGAGTTCCCTGTGCTATACAGTAGGTCCTTGTTGATTATCTATTTTATCTATAGTAGTGTGTATGTATTAACCCCAAACTCCTAATTTATCCCTCTCTACCAAGGAGTTAGATACTATAGGACCAGAAAATGAACTTAGGAAACTAGACTGTTTTTAGTGTTCATTTCTTTTTGTATTCTTATTTAAAACTGTAAAGGAGATTGGAGATACATGCTGAGGTGGCAAGGCTCAAACGTTCTCTACAGATGGTAAGACCACACTGTGACAGAGAGAGGGAAAGAATGGCATATACTTTTAGAAACTGGAGTAGATGTTAGGAGAGGTTCTACTCTAAAGGAGTTTTGCTCTGAGTAGTTTCCACTGTGTGAGGTCAGATGAGACCTAGGACAGCCCAGAACACAAGGACCCTCCTCCCGTCATATCCCCAGAGGCCACTGTCAATGTGGGCTAGTCTCTGACTCTCCTCTCCCTACCAGGAACTGAAGAGACAGTGCCAGCACCTTTCCCCATGATCAATTTCCAAGGAAGCAAAGCTTTCATGCATCTGACCTCAAGGGTCAGTGGGACTCTGGGAGAGTCCTGAGGGATGGGAGAGATGCCTGGAACTGACTCCCATCACACTTTATCTGGCTCAAGAGAATCACTCTTCATCTACTCGTCACTATTTCTCACCCAGGTTTCTCCTTAAAGCAATGCCTTAGGGGGAGCTATTTCCCTGCGTACACAGCGACACTGACATATTAATCACATTTTTCTGCGCAGAGGTGGTGGCAATCCTCCAACAACAGGAAGTTGAAGTTCCTTCCCCATTCTGGGTTGAATAACCAAATTTTCTTGGCTCTTGGAGTCTCTCCTCCCCGCCACTTCTTTTAAAAACTTGACTCTGTCCCTGACTCTTTGCTATCCCATTGCTCAATATCTTCCATCACATCCTCCTCCTCATGACTCTAACACTTATGTAATTTAAGAATTTGGTGGCAGGAGACAATGGGCAAAAGATTTCTTCCTTTGTAGTGTAGAGGGTAGGGGACTGGTTGTAAAACTAATCTCCACCAGAGGGAGACCTAGTCTTAAGAAAGAAAACTGGCTATGAAATTTGTGATATTTAGAGGAAGTAGAGGTATTAACTCATTTATATAGCTGTTGTATTTAGCCAATTATCTCTGTAAAAAAAAAACTTGTGAAAATAATGAGAATTCATTTGTTTTTTATTTTAGGAATTACTTGTTAATTTTATAATTATGTAAAATATTTATATGGTTCTAAAATCAACTCTGCAAAACAAGGTATATTCAAAGAAGTTTATCTTCTACCCCTGTCTTATCTGCATTATTTCTCCTCTCTACGTAAAGGTAATCACTAATCATACCACTTATTTTTCCATCATTTTTCTATTAGAAACACATAATTTATATCTCCTTTTAACATAAACAATAGCACACTATTCACATGTCCTACACCTTACTTTATTCACTTTAAAGTATTTCCTGGCGATCATTCCACAGCAGCATCTTCCTCACTGCTTTTCACAGCTGTGTAGTACTCCACTGTGTGGAGATACCGTATTACTGACAGTTGAATTGTTTCCAGTCTGTAGTTATTACAAATAATGCTGCATATAATAGCTGACACTTTTCTTTTCTTTTCTTTTTTTTGCGGCACGCGGGCCTCTCACTGTTGTGGCCTCTCCCG
>NW_021157447.1:0-1694 GCF_002837175.3 Physeter macrocephalus | reverse complement strand
CATCGGCAGGCAGACTCTCAACCACTGCGCCACCAGGGAAGCCCTAAAAAGGAAGTTTTGAGAATTCAACACTAAGCTACAATTAAGAGCTTTTTTGCTTAACCCTGAGTGTCATCAGACTGGGTTTAACGTGTTTCATAAAGCTCTGTGCAGCTAACTTTGAGGGCTGAACTTAGAAAAATAAAAATAAACAACAACTAAAAAAGATTCTTCCTTGTGGTTTGTACTCAGACTTGGGGCTCTTGTTTCTTACACTGCTGGGTTGTGTTCCCAGTTGCCAAGACTCTGAGCGGCCGAGTGTGTAGAATCATGCTGGTGACTTTCTTCTTTCACTGCTTCTCCACTGGTTTCAGCTCCAACAGAGCCTTTTTGTTGTACATGAGAAAGGAAAGAAGAAAGGACGCACAGCCCAGCACTGCGAGGGAGACTCTGAGCCAAGATTCCCCAGCATTTCAGAAGGGATTCTTTCCAGAGACTCTCTAGGTTTTGCCCTTCAGCAGTAGAAGTTTTTTGTTTCTTTTCCCCTCAGATTGTATTTATCATAGGTGAAACAGAACATTACAGCCAAACTCAAAATATTGTTTATTTTCTTCCAAGTCTCATTTTTTTCCCTTCCTTCCGTAGAGGCAAATGCCATTCAGAAATGTGTGTACATATTTCCAGTCCATGCTTTGATGTGTACACTAAATATATGTGTATTTATAAACAATCTATAGTAGTTGGAATTATTTAAATTTCACAGAGATGCTATGCTGTGTCTATCATTTTATCACTTGCTTTTTTTCACTCAGCACTGTATTTTGGATGTCTAGTCTCGTTCAGCTACATTAATTATAGCAACTGTTCTTTTTGTACCAATTTCTGACATTTACTTTGAGTTCATAATGTTTTTTCATGACTTCTGTCTTTCTCCTTTCTTTCCTTATGTTGGGCGAGGTGAGGATTTTTTAAAATTTACTTTTTCTCTAATTTTTTCTTAAATTTGTAGCAAATATGTCTGAAGTCAATCAGAATTTCTCTCCTTCTTTCATACAATGTAACGACCCTTGGAGGCCTTCATTTAATCTCCCTTTCTCCCTCCATCTATGTCATTGATGTCCATTTTTTATTTATATATTGTTATTCCAACCTCATCGAAATTAGTCGTTATGATGATGTTGATGACTATAATTATTTACAGCCAATTTTTTATTTAGATTTACTAGCATGCTTACCTGTTCCTTCCCTCTTTCAGCTCCTCTCTGGGTCCTATTTCCAGAGCTTGTAGTAAATCCTTTAGCAGCCATTCTGCTCTTCATCTTTATGTCTGAAATATCTTTCACCTTTTTTTTCCCCCGAAAGAGATTTTACCTATGTATAGAGGTATACAGGCTGACTCTTTTTTCTTTTAGAACTTTGAAGGACATCATAATCCCTTATTCCATACCAACTTTTATTTTAACAGTTTAGATAGAAATTTTTCTAGAATTTAGACAGAGATATAATGATTCTACATACCCCTGCCTTTCAAGAGAGCATCAGTTAAATCTCAGAGAGCCTTTGTTCAAGGAAGCACGGTTATCTGGAACGTGAGATTGTGTGTGTCGTGATGCCGTGATGTCCTTTGGGTGATTGAGCTGTACAAGATTGTTTGGTCTTTCATTAAATGAGTTAAGACTGTAGGGTCTTTTAAGACCTTGTGTCTGCTTTGTGTG
>NW_021157445.1:0-1695 GCF_002837175.3 Physeter macrocephalus | reverse complement strand
TTTCCTTTCAGACATTGTAGTTTTCACCTCTTTACGTTAGAGTGGGTCTTTTAAAAATGTTCCCCGTGTGTACATTTAACTTTGAAGTTACGGAGTACAAGTTGCAATAAATGTTTTAATGTCCTTCTCTGGTGATTCTAACATCTGTGTCAGCTCGGGGTCATTTGCAAATGACCGATGATGTGTCTCTCTCTGCCTTTTGGAGGGGGTCATTTCCCCTGGCTCTTTGGATACCTCAGAATCTCTGATGGAATGCCAGGCATTGTGAATGGTGTCTTCCCGGAGAGTTGTGTGTTCCTGTAAATGCTGAACTTTGTTCATGGACGCATTGAAGTTACTTGCAAACAGTTTGATCGTTTCCGGTCTTGCTTTTATGATTTGCGAAGTGGTTCCGAGCAGCGCTCCGTCTGGGCTAACTGGCTTCCGCTACTGAGGCAAGACATTCTTGAGTACTCTACCCCATGCCCTCCTGAATTACGATGTTATCTGGTTGCGGTTGTTTTCTTTTTCCTTTTCTTTCTATATATAGTCTGTCCGCTTGGGAGGAGCACTCTCTGTGCGAGTCTCTGATTCTGTCAAAAATTTCCCCCGCCCTCGGGGAGTTTCCTCCCAGGGCTGCACGGGTCAGGACTGTGCTGCACGGTGGAGGGGGGCGCTGCTGCATTCCTCGCTGATTTACTTTTAGCAGCTGTCTCCTCCCGGGGAGTCTGTCCTGCGGAAAGTAGCTCGTTCGGCCTCCTTGGACTCTCAGCTCAACAAGGTCCACTCCGTTTGCCCTCGTGTGCTTTGCTTGGAAAACTCTCCAGGCAGTATAAATGGGAGCCATTGCTCCCTCTCGTTCAGGGACCACCACTCACTGCCTTCTTTCATCCGAGGGCCGGTCTCTCTGCTTTTCTTTTTTTTTTTTTTTAAAGTAAATTGAATCTATTCATGTTTAGGTGCGTTGTGGCGCCGTTGCTGCGCCCGGGCTGCTGCTTCCTGGTTGCGGAAAGCGGGAGCGGTGATTCGGCTCGTTGCGGAGCGCCGGCTCTAGACGCTCAGGCTGCAGGAGCTGCCGCACGAGGGCTCACTTGCCCTGTAGCGTGTGGGATGTTCGCCGAGCAGAGCTCGAACCCGTGTTCCTTGCATTGGCAGGCGGATTTCTATCCATTGCATTACCGAGGAGGTCCAGACGGCCCGGCGCGGGGGAAAGCTTTCTTACACGTCCCTCGCCTGGTACTGTTACTGTTCTTTCAGGCAGCAGAACAAATGCAGTGCCCGCGCCCGCGTGTGGGGTAGCACCCCCCACTTGAAAGTTGAAGGCTGGGAAGCAATCTACGGAGACTCTTAAGAGAGTCCTGCAACGTACAGACCAGCTGTAGTCGGATTCGTACGTACGAACACACACCTTCGACGCTCGCGCAGAGCGTTGATACTCAGCGCTCCAGGAAACAAACAAAAAAAAGGAAGTTCGCCTAATGCGCACCGTTACCCACCACCGTGGTGATGCGGCGTAGTACTCCCACGCCCGAAAAAAGTAAACAAGAGCAAGCCAACGCGGGGGTTAAAATATGGACCATTGTTTTGAACTAGCTTCCCCCAGACGCATGGGGCCCCCAGCGATACGTTTAACTCTGCTTTTGCACACTTATTGTCAGGGGAGAGCGCGCACGCAGTCCCCCACTACCACAAATTACGCAGTCGAGTTTCTCCTAT
>NW_021157444.1:256-1695 GCF_002837175.3 Physeter macrocephalus | reverse complement strand
GGGTTCCGCTACTGGTGCCTGGATACAAGTAATTTAAGCGGTATACATGACAGGCTGACCTTATCATGCTAGCTGCTATGCATGTTACACGACACGACTGTTCTGTACCATACGCCTGCTACGAGACGTCGAGGCGGAGTACGAAGACCTAAGTCTGCTATGGCAACAATAGATACCCGCCCCTTACTTTTGTACGTCTTTCCTTATCCGTAGCACTCCTCGTAGGAGTGCGTTTTCCTTTACTCGAAAGGATTGCGAATGCACGATGCACCATTATTTACTGCAAAATTCCACAACGCTCCCTCTGTGCTGACGCCTGGACGCCTTGGTCTCTGCGTGTCTGTAGGGAACATAGTACTGTGCAGTCTGCATTTCTGTACGTGTACTCTTCTGTGTGAACATGCACTCTTTTACAACGTGTAGGAGAGACTACATACCTGTGCTTCCTCTGTGAGGCTGTTTTTTGTGCTACCCAATACGTGGCGAGTCTTCTGTGGGCACTTGTTGGTTTGAGCGGTTGCATGAATAAGTTTTTTGTTCCGTTTTGATGCACTTGGCGGATACTTGTGTGTACTGTGCCAATACTTACGTTGTGCATGCAGTACTATTCTCCCTCGACTACTTTACGGTGTTTTGTGCACCACTACTTTTTAGAGAACGTACGGGTCTCCGTGTCTCTTTGTGCATTACATGATGATTGTGAGCTCCGGTCAATCGTTCTAGCATGGACCTGTTACTCGTGTCTTTGCTGCTGGCTCAGGTGTCTACTGTTGTGTTACCTGGCGATGCATACTGAGGTCTTCCTCGTCTGTGGCGGGGGTGACGCGGAGCGATTTCATCTGCATTTTGCCCTTCCCATCTGGAGACTGTTAACCTGACGTGACTGACTTTACATGTATGTGCTGGTTCATCAAGCTTACTGATGGCAACCGGTCGTATCGAAGATTCCTCTCGTGAAGGGGTACTACAATTCAACACCGAGAGCTGGATTCATTTGTTCACAGGCCGACTTGTGTGGCTACCAATGTACTGTACTCCACGCGTACCACGTATGGCTTGTTGATGTGGTATAGCTTTTGAGTATTCTACGTGATGGAGACCTCACCTGAACAGTAGATATGGCCTTTGTGTAACCACGTGTTTTCAGTACTTTTTCCGGATGTTTCCCTCGGCTTCCTGGCTTCATCGGTTGCTACCTTGTCCGATGTAGCTGCGTCGAACTATTGTGTATCCCATGTTCCTGCGTTTAGTTGGTGTTGATGATCCCAAGCTTCAGTGCAGGCGTCTATTACACGCGTCGTCCCTACTTATATTATATGTGGGCTGATAGTAGTTAAGTGTTTTCTGTGGGCCCTCCGCGGTTGGTTGCGATGTAGACATGAGTGTCCACTAGATACGAGTAATTCTAGGGCGGGGGTCTACAGAAGTTTCGTCATATT
>NW_021157444.1:0-191 GCF_002837175.3 Physeter macrocephalus | reverse complement strand
TTCGTCATATTTGTGCTGTCTACTGTACATCCCTACCACGCCCATGTAAGTGGTGCTGTACGTTTGATGTTTGTGTTTCATGTTGACTATCGGCGAGCAGTCTGGTTGCTAGAATTTCCTTGTACCGCTACTCGTCGAAGCATAGCATGACATCTGTGCTTTGCTTGAGCTCATAGAATTTGAAAAGAAAA
>NW_021157443.1:0-1695 GCF_002837175.3 Physeter macrocephalus | reverse complement strand
TGCTCTGTTCAGTCGTTGGTTGGGGCTGCCCAAGAAGAAGAACACGGCTTTCAAAATCTGGAGGCTGTCAACTAACTTCACTGGTTGCAACTCACTGTCAAGTTCTTTCTTGACGGGGGATCTGAGTGGCACCCCTCCAGGGCTGCCACACAGACCTACTGTGTTCCTTTTCCTACTGTCTCTGATTAGAAAAGTTACTCTTTCACCCCTGAAGGGGAACGGACAAGGGAGCAGAGAGAAGCTAGCTGTGTTGCTCCCATGTGTTTCTTTCTCCAGGAATGAAGTGGAAACACAGAAAGAAATACCAGTTAAGGAAAGGTCCTTTCCACAAACGTGAGACATAAGAAATAATTCCCTCTGCTTCTTGCAGCCAATACCATGTAATCCCACTTGCCTTCTCAAAAGGTCCTGTTAACTGGAGAACTTTTCATGTTGCGGAGCCAGAGATCTGGAGGGGACTCTGCGTAGCAAGATGGAAGAGAAAATAAATAGGGGTGAGGATGATGAGAATGGAGCCAGTGACACTGGGCATTGTATGGAGGAAGGACAGAGAGGAAATCATTGTATCAAGGAAGGCTAAGAAGGGATTTGGGAGAAGGTAAATGTCAGAGATATTAAAGTTGATTACTTTGGGTAGCATGATATAAATTCCTTCTTGATCTCCACTGTGGAATCTTAAGAAAGTCTACGTTGCCCTCAGATGCTCTTGTGAGAGTGGATTCTTCACAGGATCCTCAATGAGGCATTGACATGTATGCCTGGAGGAATATACCATGCAACAGAACTTAGTAGCTGAGACACAGTCTTCCTTAGGTCTGCGTGATGCCAAAACCTATGCTCTCGACTGCTCAGCTTATACTGCTGTTGGTTGGCTTCTGAGGAGGGTGGCAGTGGTTCACAAAGTCAGTGGAACAGCTTAAAAATCATTTTGCCCTGAATATGCCAGAATTGTGGAGTTCCTTCTTTAATGGGCTTGAGTTCCAAAACCCGGGGTGTGGACCCAGAGAGTAGAGACACACTCTTCGTTTTCCATAGTTGCTCCAGAGTAACTCTGCTTGGTTAGTCAACCCCCAAGGGTTCACGTGACTTGACCAAGAAGATAGCCGCGATCCTCCCTATCGTTGCATTCAGCCGTTACCATGGAGTTTATCCTGGGTCCCCCCCTGGAATAGGTTAGAGGTGATCGGAAGCAGTCCCTCTGGGCGGAACTACAAGCCCAAACAGCTAAACCAAAAGAAAGAAAACGCAGTCTCTGGTGAAGAGCAACGGAGAGAAGCTAAAAGCACAGATCCTGGATGTATAAAATGAATACCCTCAAATCCTCCCATCACCGCCATTATTGTTGTTACTAATAAGAAATCAAGTTTAGGGTCAGAAAAGGTCTGTTTCTATCTCTTCCTTTTCCCCTAGGCTGCAGTGATTCTTGCTCACCCTACTTCTGTCCAAACCCCGCTGCTTCTGATTCTCTCAGGTCTTCATCCCCTGGCCTCATTGCCCACTTTCCTTCTTCCGTTGCTAGTCTACTTTCTCCTCTTCCATAGGCCAGCCTTTGGTCTCCTCTTACAAAAAGCATGGCAGCACAGAGCACGTAGTGTACTGAACTGCCACAGACAGAGGCCAAACAAGAATGGGACAAGTATTGACCTCACCTCTGGTTAGCAAGCCCCATGTTTCCTTTTTATTTTATATATATAT
>NW_021157442.1:0-1697 GCF_002837175.3 Physeter macrocephalus | reverse complement strand
TTTACAATGTTGTGTTAATTTCTGCTGTACAGCAAAGTGATTCAGTTGTGTGTGTATATATTCTTTTTTAAATATTCTTTTCCATTATAGTTTATTATAGGATACTGAGTATAGTCCTCTGTGCTATACAGTAGGACCTTGTTGTTCATCCCCAAGTGATAATTTTGAATACTGATGATGAATATTGAAACATGTTCTTTTGCTGTTGGGAGTTTTGAAAATTTCATTGGAAAGTTCACAAAACGTTTTATGCAAATTGAAATATGCATAATTTAAAATATTTTTGTCTAATACTTTATTTTTTTCCTGGAAATGGTATAATCCTGAATGTTAGTCTCTTTTCTTTTTGCTTTGTTTCTTGGTAATTTTGACAATAGAATAGAGACATTTGTAGAGGATCTGTGTGTGTGGATGTGTCTGTGCGTGTGTGTACATGCATGCATGTGTATGTGCAAGTGGGGGCTCATGCATGGGCATGCTCCTGTGTTGGATCAGAAAAAAGAATTTCTACATTTACCTTTAGCAGCAGAAGAAATTTTTACTGAATACCTACTATTACCCATTTACTCTTTTAAGCACTTCACCTACATTATCTCATTTGATTCTTCTAATAATCCTCTGAGGTCAGTACTCTTATTGTTCCCATTTTTACAGGTGAGGAATCTGAGACAGAGGGAAGTTGAATAACTTGCCCAAATTCACAGAGCTGATAAGTGGCAGGGCTGGAATTCAAACCTAGGTCTATCTGACTCCAAACTCCATCCTCTTTACTCTACCATTGCATGTTCTCTGGAACAGCCTCATTATTTTTCTCTTGAGATATGGCTTATAAAACTCTCATAGTATCTTTGTGTGTATTTGTCTGGAAATATATCCTTCTAGACTTAATTTTTAAAATTGAGATATAACATTCATAAAGTGGCCAAATCTTGAGTGTATAACTCAAGGTAATTGTACATATGTATACACCTATGTAACCACCCCCTAGATCAAGACATGGAATATTTCTGACACTCTAGAAGACTATCTCATGCCCCTTTCCAATCATAGCCATTCTTCCCACATAGGTAGTCACCAATCTGGCCTCTATTAACATAAATTTTGCCTCTTCTTGAACAGCCTGTAAATGGAATATATTAAACACTTTTTTGTGTGACTTCTTTTATTTAAAATTATGTCTGAGATTTATTTATGTTGTTATGTGTTTATTTTGTTATGTCTTTTTTATAGCTATGTATAATATCCATTTAAAGCAAACATTTCTTTCTAGCTGCAAAAGAAAAGCTTTTGATTATACCTTGTCAGGCTTTTTTCCCCCTTTGCATACATGATTACTAGTTTTGGATTATATATACATTTCTGTTTTATAACCTATTATTTTCTCTTAACAGTTTATCGTGAACATTTTCCATGTCATTAAATATACATTCTTTTACAATGATTTAAAATATTTTAAAAAACATTTTTATTTTAAAAATTGTTTTTGTGTGTGTATGTGTGGTGATGGGAGAATATGTAAAGCACTCACAAGACACAGAATTCAAAAGGTACAAAAAGATATGCAATGAGAATTCTCCTATCCTTACCCTACTCTACCTGCACCCCCCAACCCCAGGATCCAGTGTTACTATTGATATTTTCCTTTTAAAAAAACTTTTTATTTTATATTGGAGTATAGTTGATTAACAATGTTGTGT
>NW_021157441.1:1391-1698 GCF_002837175.3 Physeter macrocephalus | reverse complement strand
AGTCACACACGAAAAGGCGGGGGTGGGAAAAGATCTATATCACTGAAGGTGGTAACACGGGAGTCACGGCAACTCGGTGATGTAGAGTATCTAGCATAAAACCCTGGTCCAGCCAGTGAGCCCTGCAGACTCTACCTCTTTATCGGTCAAATCGCGCAGAAGTAACGAAGTGTGCATTCACTCGCGTAGATTTCCCTACAGAGCGACCAAGCATCCTCCTCTCCGCAACTCGTCTCAACTCACCCTAGATCTAAAGCAACTCAAACTCCCCAGTCCGGGTCGCTACACCTGACCATAGATCCTACAG
>NW_021157441.1:0-579 GCF_002837175.3 Physeter macrocephalus | reverse complement strand
CATAGAGCACATCAATTATGGGGAAAATGCCTCCATCCGGCGGCGCTCCCCTATCTCACATTAATTTCCTGGTGCACACCGTTTTGAACGCTCCCTCGACCGAGGTGACGGCCCTGAGGGTACATCATCTTTACTCGCATCTCCTCATGCGCCATGAAGGTCGCAACAATTCGACCCGTCAAATCATCTGTCTTCTAATTCCTCTCAGGCATCCCTCCGGCAGAGGAAACACCTGTCCTACGTGAGCACGTCAATCGTCCTGGATCTGCTACCTCTGCCTCAGTAAATCCGTATCTTGTCGTCATTTTCTCTTACAGACGACGCGCTAATATGCTCACTGACTGTTTCCCCCTCATCGCCACCAGCGGACCATGCCAACACACCACGCTTCACTGCTTCACTTCTTCACCTATACTTCTTGTCGCTCCTTCACATCCGGGCTTCGATGCAACGACCCATAATGAACAATCGTCTAGCACAATATGCTTGAGACCGCAGCACTCGAGAAGTGTCTTGCGCATCTGCCAACCGGCTTGCGGTGTTGGACTCTGATGCACTCCGCCCTCGACAGTCATGACA
>NW_021157440.1:0-1698 GCF_002837175.3 Physeter macrocephalus | reverse complement strand
CCTATGGTGATATGGGCTTTTATTGTTACACTGTTATGGAAGTATGCATGAACATTTCTCAAGGAAAATATTTATACCTTCTCATGTTTTTCTTTGAGATGATTCTAAGATCAGTAAAATATTTTTGTTAGAGTTACCACATTCTCATAAAAGGTATGTTGTTTGCTGCACTATAGGAACAATAAGTGAGAAAAAGGTGTTAAAATTAATTTTCTTAAAACAATTAACTTTCAAAGGTAATTCTCCAAGATTAAAAAATTATTTTAAGAAAGTAATGATCATGTGCTTCCACACTGACATTGTTGTGAACCTTAATGGGTAGATAAACAGAGAAAATGAACAACCTAGAGATCTACACTTTTCAAGTAACTATCTATAGCAGAATTGGCAAACTTTCTCTGTAAGTGGCCAGATAGTACATATTTTCATCTATGTTGGCCCTGTGGTCTCTGCTGTAATTAGTTAACTCTGCCTTTGTGATGCAAAAGCAGCCATTGACAGTGGGTGTAATTGTGTTCTAATAAAACTTATTAAAAAAACAGATGGTGGACTGGCTTTGGCCCATTGTCCATAGTTTGCCAAGCCCTGATGTAGATGATCTTCACTTTCCATCCATAGGAAGGTACTGGTGTTGGTTACACAGCAACTTGGACCAGAACACTGGGTCACTATGTACCTTGGAGGAGTGAATCAATGTTTGTTAATTGAGCACATGAACTGTCTCTTAAATGCCTCAACTTATCTGTATGTCTGCTTTCCTTTACTATTGTTTTTCAAATTGTCTTTTCAGAGGGAAATTTTCATTAAAAGAGAAGAAGGATGTACAATGGAAGTTGAAAAGAATTTCTTCCTCCAGGTTATTACATATATCAGTCTGGGCCCAAGAGCAAGCATATCCCTTTCTTGTTCCACACTGTTCTGAACATACCTAAAAGGGCCTTTATATTGACAAATTCTCAGTTGTCCTTGAGTGAAATGGTGAGATTGATATGCACTTTGAGGTGTTTTTATGAAGATTCAATGAGATAACATCTAAAACTCCAAGCACAGTATTTGGCACAGAGTCTACCCTTTTTTATACACAAATTTCTATTTTCTATCTCATTCCTGCTTTTTCCATCTTAAGTACTTTTTTCTCCCTACAGCTTAAAATCTCTTTTAAACTTGTTCTACCTAAATGTGTTCACATTTCCTCTTTCTTTTTCTTTATTTTATTCTTGATTATGCATTCATTTAACAAATATATTGTTTACTGTGCTCAAATATTTAACAATATTTTACACTCATCTCCAATTATGTGTCACATCTGATTTTCCACATTACTATGCTATTTAGATATTTACTTAAAATTAATACCTTTTTTTTCCAACTCATCCCATCCTTTGACATGGATTTGGAAAAATATTCTCCATTGGATTTTTAGTTATTAGTTGAATCAAAAGTAACATGTATGAATACCTATAATTTAAAATCAAGGGTTGCAAACAGTAAAGAATTTTTGAAATTCATTTTTTCCATATTCTTAATTTTTTTAAAAAAGAACAAAACTTGGGACTTCCCTGGCAGTCCAGTGGTTAAGACTTTGCCTTCCAATGCAGAGGGTGCAGGTTCGATCTCTGGTCAGGGAGCTAAGATCCCACAAGCCTTGAGGCCAAAAATCCAAAACATAAAACAGAAGCAATATTGTAACAAATTCAA
>NW_021157439.1:0-1699 GCF_002837175.3 Physeter macrocephalus | reverse complement strand
CATTCTGTATATAATAGTTTGCATCTGCTAATCCCAAACTCCCAGTCCTCACTTCCGCCCCCTCCCCCGGCAACTGCAAGTCTGTTCTCTAGGTCTGTGAGTCTGTTTCTGTTTGGTGGATAGGTGCATTTCTGTCATTTTATTAATAGATTCTACATATAAGAGGTATCATATGGTATTTGTCTTTGAGATTGTCTAGTCTTACTCTGCGACCTTGGCGAGTGAACTGATGTCTCTGAATGTCAGTTTCACCTGTAAAATGGAAATAATAATACAAGTGGTTTTGCAAGTTATGTGAACTTGTACATGGGTAACTTCTAGCAGAGTGCCTGGAACAGAATCAAATCTCAGTGAATAGTGGTGATTTTTTTTTATGGCCTGTGAAGTCTGTGGCAGTAATTGTAAACATCTTCTGTGGGTAAAAAATCTTAAATTACTTCAGAGCACTTCCCACATGCGGATCATTGGGTCCTCGCAGCCTCTTGGTGAGGTAGTCACCTTTTGCATGTGAGGAAATAGATTCAGAGCGACCAAGGGATGCACTCAAGGTCATGAAGCTCATTAGCAGTGCTGGGCTGAGAAGGTACTAGCCTAAGCTGAATATTTGCATCTTTGCTTGACAAAGTCTTTGGGGTGACAGTTGGCAAATATGAGCCGTTTGAACTGAGCATAATCCTTCCTGTGAAAAAAATGTCTAAATGCTACTAGCTACAGTTTAGCTGCTCGCCAAACCATGCGGTGTTTCTCTCTGTGTCTTGTGTGATGCCCAGCATGTTTCAAAAGTGCAATAAATGTGACATCATAAGAGTACCCTTTGCAACAAGGCTGAGTGATATAGAGCCACAGTGGTACCATTTACCACCAAAAGGAAAATCCTTCTTGAGGTGTGCTGTGTGGTTTTGTTCGTGCTGCTCAAGGAGTACCAAATGTCCAGAGCCTGGAAATTCTTGAAACATTCTGAAACACATCAGCAGACCTCTGGTGCCACTTGGCCATTTCTCTTCTGACCTGAAAATGACAAGGCGTCAACTTTAGCGAACTCTAGGGAAAGGATGGGAGGACAAAAAGATAAGGGCATTTTGGACCTCTCTGTGACATTTGCCTCATAGCCATATTCATCTTGAAATACATTTCTCTTGGTTTCCGTGATGTCACAGAGCCAGTTCCTCTACTTCTTTAAGCATATTTCTCGAGGATCCCTGGTTCCTCTTCCAGCCCCGAAATGTTGGTGTTCCCCCAAGGCCTTTCCTCCTCTCTTATTCTATACTCTACCTGGGCAATTGCACCTACTCCCATGCTGATGGTCTCCAAATTAATATTTTCAGCCCACGTGTCCTGCTTCCCACTGAACCATTCCATAATGCCAAATAAACATGTTAGAACTGCTGCTACGTTTATATTTGTCTTAATTTTGCTTTCTCTATTGAGAGGAATAGATATAGCTAGGGAGAGATTTTTTTTTTCCCACCACATGTGAATTGATGTTTCCTTCAGCTTTTTATTATTTGCTATGTAATAAAGACAGGGTGCTTAGATATTTGTTTTGCTTCCTACTAGATATTCCCAGTTTAATTTTTACCAAGATATCCATTGTGTCACTGTGTTTGTTCTCTCTTCTTTGTATACGGACTTATACAAAAGTTACATATTCAGGGACCATTTGCAGATATTTAGTCTTTGTAGAATGTTTATGTTTGTT
>NW_021157438.1:0-1700 GCF_002837175.3 Physeter macrocephalus | reverse complement strand
GTTTTCCACTAATGTCCTTTTTCTGTTCCAGGATCCAGTCCAGGATACAATATTTCATTTAGAAATTACTTTTCATAAATAGAGAGAGGAAAATTATGGCAGTTTCAAAGCAAGCCAGGATGGGTTGAGGAAGAGGAAGAGAGAGGGGAATGGGGTGAGAGGTGGAGAAGGAAAGAGGAAAAGGGGAGGCAGAAGAGGAGAGGGCGGCTCCAACTGCACTGTGTGGACCTCTCCCTTTGAGTCCCTCTCCATCCTACACTATAACTGTGTGAAGGCTGATGTGAGAAGTTACAGCTGTGGAAATGGAAGAAGTGCCCTGAATTTCTGGTCTGGAATGATCTAGTGCAAAAGAGGACAGAGGAGCCTGAAGGCAGATTTGACCTTGGGAGCACACATCTCCAGACACAGCAATCTGCAGGAGGAGATTTCCATAGGCTGCAGAGGAGGCTGCGTGGGGAGAAACCAGTTTTATCCATATCTTGAGGGGCAAGATACCCAGTGATTGACAGGCCTGGTTGGCATCTACCTGATGTATAGTAGTGCTTAAAATGCTCATTATTAGTAGTATTAGTATAAGGCTCAGATCCCTTCTTAAGGAGCTGCTTAGCTATCAACCGAACCCCCCAAAGCAGACTCTATTATATAGGGACTCCCCTCCTGATTCAGGCTCCTCCCCTTAACATCACCTACTAGAGACTTCATGCAGACCACAATGGATTCACTACCAAGAGAGCCCACTCCATGGGTTGAACCATGTCCAGGTTACTGCCAATGACTATCTAGGTAACTTGTGGGTCCCCAGGGCCCAGCAACAGCGGGGAGGATGAGCAAGTGACGTAGCCAGTGTAACAATAACCATGATAAAGACCACAAAACCTGTGGTTCTGAACTCCCACAGTAAAATCTGGAGTTCCCCTGCCTTCTCCCTAAAAACCTTCCTCTTCCTCCCTTCCTCCATCCCCACGCCTGCCCCAAGCCCAGCCCCAGGGCAGTCCTGAAAGGCTCACTGGCTCTCTTCACTGGAGAGATGTGAGGACTTATGCAGAGGGCTCTGTCAGAGAGGCCAAGGTCAGAGACTGAGTTCCAAGAGCAGCAGCAACCAGCTCTAAATCAAGCGTTCTTTTTCTTTCACTGAATTGATCAGTATCTTGAGCACCATGTAAGAATAATAATAATCTTTTGTATTTCTAAAGTGCTTTTACATCCATTATTCCAAGAGGTATGTAGGGTATGCCCATTTTACAGATGAAGAAGCTGTGTCTCAAGAGGGTAAGGGATTGCCCGAAGGTCGCCCAGCTAACTGTGAAGGATTCAGGACCAGAAGCTGGTCTCCCCATCTTGGACCCTGGTGCCCCCTGTTAGTTGCCATCACTGATGGTTCCCCAGCAAGAGTGATTCCCAGTCTCTCAGGGGAGGGCAGGCGAGCTCAGAATCAGAAGATAGGGACTTTCCCAAATGTCAACGTTTTAGCTTTAACAAATTTATTTGAAAACACATTTCTTCAAAATAATTTATTCCTAAACAGTTAAAGCAAAGGAGTGGTTGGGGGAGACAGTTGTCAAAGAATGAATTGAACAGACGGGATAACAGACAGGTTAAGGGGAATAATTAGAGGCTTTTTTTTCTTGTTATTCAACAGCTTCTTTTCCAGGCCTGTCAATCACTGTTTATCACACTTGAACCAAAACAATGATTTTTTT
>NW_021157437.1:0-1700 GCF_002837175.3 Physeter macrocephalus | reverse complement strand
ACTCCTGGGTTCCTACACACAGGCTCACCCTGCTAGGGCAACTGGGTCAGGAGGCAGCAGTCAAGTCACCTCTTCACAGGTCCCTGCCCTCCTGGTGGCAGCTCTTGGTGGCCCTTCCCACCAGTGGTCCTTAAGTAGGACCATGTCAGCTCATCAGAGAGGTTCTCATAATCTTGAGTCTAAAAAGGGGAGGGATTGGGGTAGTGATTCCTTTCCTCCTCCTTGGCGCGCAGTACATATGTATTACATTGAATTTCATTGAATCTGATTCCAATCCCAAGAATTTCTCGTGACTCACGTAAAATCTGAAACTGCCTGTGGAAATTCAAATAACTTTTCTGTACTCCTTACAGATGATTTTGAATCATCTTAGAAGTTGCTCAGTTGGGTGAGTTTTAAATGGAAACCTAAACTTCCTTAGCTGAAGTCTGTGTTTCACCCAGTGACAGCTTCATTGTTTTATTACCTCCATCCTCCCACCTTCCGCTAAACCATGAAAACCTTGGGAGCAGGAAAAATGTTTTTCATTATTATGCCCCCAGTGTCCAACACAGAACCTGGCACCTAGTGAAAGTTAGACAAATGTTGACTTGATGGATGAAGGTATAAACGGATGGGTGGAGGGTCAGATGATGGATGAATGGCAAGACAGACACAAGACCTGTGGCTGGATAGGGGGACGCGGCCATAGCATGCTAGGGATTTGGCACCTTTTCAGCCCCCAGAGCATCTCAGTACCCCCAAAGAGGTGTCCCTGTACCTTTGTTCCCAACTTGGAACTCCTGGACCAAAGAACATGATTTCTGCCCCTGCAGGAACTCTCCCTCTCCTGAGATGTCAGAGAGCTTGTGAGAGTGGACAGACTAGATAGACTGCACAGATGGCCTGCTGGTAGGGTTGTGGGCCATGCCTCAAGTTGCCTATTAACAGTGGACTTTGGCAGCAAACCTGATAGAGGAGGCGTTTTCTGTTCTAGCTGTTGCCTCCCCGACCTTCTCCGCTGGGCCTGCCAATCGAGCCTCTGTCTGCTCTGCTGTCTCCCCTGGGCTGACATCCCGAAGTCATGAGGGCCCTGGCCAGCTGCCCTACAGCTATTCCAGCTCTGTCACCCTATCCCTGCCCTGCCTCTACCTGGCTTCTTGTTACTCAGGCCTATCTGTCTGTCCTGATCCAGCTCGGTGCTGCCAAGGTCCAGGGTATGGTTGGTTGGTACTAACAAATAGAATGTTCTGCGTGGTACCGAGCTGAAATCTTCATATTGCTAACACCATCTCTTGGTTCTATTTCCATTCCCTGGGGCAACACAGAATAAATCTACTCCATCTTCTGCATGAGGCTCCTCCAGTGTTTGAAGACAACTTTAAAGACAACTAACATGTCCCCTTAAGACTTCTCCTCTCTAGGCTGACAGCTGCAGTCCTGGCAAACGGTTCCTCAGGGTTCTTGCTTTCCAGATGCTCACCACTCTAGACATTTTCTGGTTTGTCAAAGTTACCCTCACATATTCTTTCAGAAGGCTGATGAACTGCTCCAGATTGAAGAAGACCAAGGAAACATGACAACTAACTAACTGCTATGTGGGAGCCTGGCTCGGGTTCTGGAACAGCAAAAGGGAGATGAGTGGGACAGTTGACCTAACTTCAGTAGGATCTGCAAATGAGTTAATAGGATCAATGTTAATTTTCTGTTGTTTTTTTTTT
>NW_021157436.1:0-1702 GCF_002837175.3 Physeter macrocephalus | reverse complement strand
ATATTTACAAGTAAACATTCCACAATCACTCCCATTCAACTGTTGAGGAATCTCCTAAAATTACAAAAAAAGAAGAGAGGAAGGGGTGAAATTTCATCAAATACAAACTCCTTTGACTTTTTCTAAATATTACTATGGATAAACAATATTATAAAGGTAAATGTTAAATCTGGTATTACACAAACACACACACACAGACACAATTAGTCTTTATGTGGCACAAAAACCCAACCCGTGACATGAAGTATGTGAGCTTCATGGAAAATGTTTTTTAGAAGGAAAGAGAAAAGCAAAGTGAGAGTTCCATCTCTCAGCTCTCATATAAACCAAATTGAAAGAAGGTTTATTACCAGGAACAGGAATTCTAGTCAGAATTGTTTCAGAGGCATTCATAAATTTTGAAAATGGCTAAGTGTGTGGTTCAATCAGAGATATGCTTACAGTACAACTAACCTATTTCCATACTGCAGAGTCTGACTTGTCTTCCCTAGCCGGAAAACTAAGACTACTGCTTTGGAACCCTACAGCTGCAAGCAGGAGAAAGAAAAAAGCCTCTTTATAGGGTTTAACCAGTTAGGAAATCTTGCCATGATGTTCAGTTCTGTCCTGAAAAAAAAAACACTACTGCTTGCAAGCAGCACTTAAAGGCACCATAAACCAAAGGTGGTGGGATTGCAAGCCCAGGTGAAGTAAACTCACACATTCCGCAAGCCCATGTCGCACTAATCTTGGCCAGCCCCTTACACACTTTGGTTGTCAGTTATAAGGGGAATAAGAGTACAAGAGAGTCTAATTCCACTGCTGGAAAACATACTAGATGACAACAACTCAATTTTTATTCAAAAAAATACACATGATTATTGTTAAAAGGAAAAGACTGAAAATGCACACCACCCATACGTATGGTAGGTACCTCGAACTTCTCTCCTGAACCCAGCCATCTCTCACAGAGTGGAGAGAACTATAGACTCCACCACACAAATGAAGAGAATTTGTCTTCTTTGTTACATTTCCCATTCCAGAACACAGTTACTCATCCTAACAAACTCTTCTTTTATCTGTGCTTTCCTCAGGAAATTTCAACACTTACTCTTCTAATTATTCAACTTAGAAATGAAAATGCTTTTGGATAAAGATAGTCAAGCCATTATATAGAGGTTAGGGCTAAAATTGAACTCATGTAGCTTACTTTAAAAAGGAGCCATTAGGGGACTTCCTTGGCGGTCCAGTGGCAAAGACTCCATGCTCCCAATGCAGGGGGCATGGGTTCAAACCCTGGTCCAGGAACGATCCCACATGCCGCAACTAAGAGTTCACATGCTGCAACAAAAGATCCCACTTGCTGCAACTAAAGATCCAGCATGTGGCAATAAAGATCCCACGTGCCGCAACTAAGACCCGACACTGCCCAATAAATAAATAAATAAATAATTTTTTTTAAAGAAAAGGAGCCATTAGGGCTAAAAGACGTATGCATTTTGAAATTAATTAATTAATTAATTTTTGGCTGCGTTTTGTTTCTGCAAGCAGGCTTTCTCTAGTTGCAACGAGCGGGGGCTACTCTTCGTTGCAGTGCGCAGCCTTCTCATTGTGGTGCCTTCTCTTGCGGAGCACAGGCTCTAGGGGCTCGGGCTTCAGTAGTTGTGGCACACGAGCTCAGTAGTTGTGGCTCGCAGGCTCTAGAGTGCAGGCTCAGTAGTTG
>NW_021157435.1:0-1704 GCF_002837175.3 Physeter macrocephalus | reverse complement strand
GAACCCAGGCCCCCTGCATTGGGAGCACAGAGTCTTAACCACTGGACCATGAGGGAAGTCCCTACCGGTGAGAACTCTTGACCCAGACCAACCTCTGGCCGCTCTGTCTCAAACTTGTAGCCCACATCTGATCCATGGGAAGTGCACACATGGGACCAACCTTCACCTACTTCTCAAATAGAGCACTTTGTAAAAGCCCAGCCACTGACAGACAGCCACGCCTCCCCTGTAGATTTCCTCCCCTGGCTCTAGGGACCACCCTTTGAGTTCCCTATTTGGCCCCCCTAGTTGATTTGAGAAAATAGGAAGCACACCCCACACCCCTTCTTTCCATGGTACAAGCCTGTCCTCCAGAAATCTCCTTTATAGTTTCTGGTCCTCTCTTGGGCTTTCCATCCATCCTCTTTATAAGCTGGAGGTGGGCGGTCAATACAATGACTCAGAACTAGTTCTCAGACATTTCCCTTCCCAGTCCTGCTTAGGTGGTCTAGCATCCCACGTTGGAATCGGGGAGCGGCTGCCTCTCTTGGCGGGGGCCTCAGCCAACTGTGAGGCAGAAAGAGCTTGTATTCACATCCCTGTGCCCCTTAGAACTGCCTTCTCTCTTCCTCTCAGGATCCTTTCTCACTTCGATTTATTCAACCTCTCCTTCCTGATTGAAGCTTTCCCACTGACATTTAAACATGTTTAAATCGCTTGCATTTAAATAAATAAAATAAAACTGCTCTGACCACAGAGCTCCTCGCAGCTACCACTCTAATTCTCTCCTCCCCTTCAAAGCCAAACTAGTGAGAAAGCTCTCTACACCCACTGTCTCCCTTTCCTCACCTCCCACTCTTTCCAGTCTGGCTTCCACCCTTATCAGTCCCCTGAAACAGTTCTCACTGACATGGTCAGCGATCTCTGCAGAGCTGAGCTGAGGCTGGAGGGCAGGAGGCTGTCCTGACCCCACTCAGGACACTGGCTACAGGAGCAGCAGCAGGGGATGGTGACAGCTGGCATTACCCGGAGTTGTGAGTGGGAACCACAGATGATAGAATGGAACTTCTGAGCTGTATCAGAAAGAACATCTGGCCTTGAGTCCTGGGAATGTGCCCCCACCTCCTTGCCCTCATTCATTCATTCAGTCTTGATTGAGTACAGCTTGAGCCAGGCCCGGAGGTGGACACTTGTGTTACATTTTGAAGGACCCAGGCATGGTCTCTGCCCTCATGGAGCTACCCCTCTACTTGGGGAAGTAGGAATTAGTCAAAGAGCTGTGAAAGTACCCAATGAAAATCTAGATGTTTTATAGAGGAAAAGTACACAGTGTGTGATGGTGGGATCTGATCTCACTGGAAGGTCTGAAAAGAGATTTTTGAGGCTGACATCTGATTGATGGGTAGGAATTAGCTAGTCCAGGAGGAAGGAGGAAGAAGAAGGGAATAAAAGCATTGGAGGAAAGGAGTAAGGGCAATGTTCCCCCCAGAGACCAGGCGTTTCAGAAGTGGAAGAGACTGGGAGGGGTTGGGGGAGAGGGGTGAGACGTGCTGAATAGAAATTAGATTTTTATCTCTGCCTCATAGTCTTTGTGCCGTGACCTTCTCCTGCCTCTTTCCTAGGGACTTCGGCACCCTCGGCCACCCTGTATGGTTAACCCCTTTTATTTCCTTTTCTCCCAGGGCTGTGTGCTTCATGGCCTAGCTCCTGCCTGTCCCTCCTGTA
>NW_021157434.1:0-1705 GCF_002837175.3 Physeter macrocephalus | reverse complement strand
ACAAAAGATATATGAAAGGCCAATAAAAACTTGAAAAAATACTCAACATCATTAGTCATCAGGGAAATCCAAGTTAACAACATAATGAGATACTACTACATACCTGTAAGATGACTAAAATTTAAAAGACCTTAAAATTTTTTAATACCAAGTGTTGTCAGACATACAGAACTGGAACCCTCACATGTCACTAGTCTGAGTATAAAATAGTATAACCACTTTGGAAAAGAGTTTAGCAGTTTCTTAAAAAATTAAATGTATTCTTACCATACCCAGCAGTTTCACTCCTTGGTATTTACCCAGAAGTGAAAACGTGTCCACACAAAGGCTTGAACGTGAATGTTCATAGCAACTTGACTCATAATAGCCCCAAACTGGAAACAACCCAATGCCCAACAACACATCAATGGATAAACAAATTGTGGCAAATTCATGTCATGAAATACTTATTCAGTAATAAAAGGAATGAACATACTTGCAACAATACTTGCAACATGGATGAATGTAAAAACATGCTCAGCAAAAAAGCAAGAAACTAAAATTATGTTACTGTATGATTCCATTTCTATAAAACTATAGGAATTGCAAATTTATTCTAGAGTGACTGAAAGCAAATTCGTGGTTGCTAGGAATGGTCAAGTGGGAGACACTGACTGAAAGAACCCCAAAGGGAACCTTTGCAGTGAAGCCAATGTTCTATGTCTTGATGTGGTGTTAGTTAAAAGGGAGTATGAATTTGTCAAAATTCATCAAATTATGTACTTTTAAAGAGTACATTTTATAAAATTATGCCTCAGTAAAGTCAATTTAAAAATAGACATAGAAAAAAAAAGTTGTCCCAGTTCAGTGACTTGTCTGTGACCACCAAAAGCTGGAAACAACCCAAATATTCATCAAGTGAATGGACAAACTGTATATCCATACAATGGAGTACAACTTGGCAGTAAAAAGGAAATCAACTATTGCTACATAAAATAACATGGATAAATCTCAAAATAGTCATGCTGAAAGAAAAAAGCCAGACAAAACTAGTATATACTCTATGACTCCATTTATATAAAACTAATTTATAGTGAGAAAACAAATCACCAGTGGCTTGGGTAGGGGGCCTGGGGTGGAAAAGGAGAATTACAAAGGGGCACTAGGAAACTTTGGGCTAATATCAATAGATGTGTTCTATCTTAATTGTGGTAATGGTCTCATGGATGTATACATGTCAAATTTATCAACCTGTTCACTTTAACAGTTGTACAGTGTATCATATGTCAATTATATCTCTAAGGCTGTTTTAAAAATCATGAGACAACACTACATCTGTATTAGAACAGCTCAAAGAAATGAAAAACCTGACAATATAAGTGCTGGTAAGAGTGTGAGCAACTGGAACCATTCCTGTGTCATGTGAAAATAACCCTGCAAATGAAACCTGTACTTCTTGATAAACTGCTACTTGACGTCTCTGTATTCCTAAAAGGTATAAATATTTGTAGGATCTCAGTGTGAAAGCAGGTGCTACTTTTTGTTGCAGTGTGCGTGCTTCTCATTGCAGTGGCTTCTCTTGTTGTGAAGCATGGGCTTTAGGTGTGCGGGCTTCAGTAGTTGTGGCTCGCAGGCTCTAGAGTGCAGGGTCAGTAGTTGTGGCACATGTGCTTAGTTGCTCCGTGGCATGTGGAATCTTCCTGAACCAGGGCTCGAACCCATGTCC
>NW_021157433.1:0-1705 GCF_002837175.3 Physeter macrocephalus | reverse complement strand
CAGCAGCTCTGCGTCAGGGACAGCAAGGACAAATGTAACACAGCAGGCGCAAACACAGACTAAGAAGGGAGGACACGCTCATCAAAAGAGGCCGTGACCTCGACGGCAGCGTTTATCCCTTGTACAGCAGCGAAGGGGGTAGTGACCATCTGGAGAGGAAGGTGTGTTTTAATCGTAGGCAGAGGAAGCATTTTCTGAGTTGAGCCGCAGAGCTGAAGCTGACGCTGTCACAAACGCAGAGAACCCGTATGATGACGCAACAAGAGCAGCCGGTGACGATGATATGGACGTCGCGTTTCTCGTGCCGCGCTGCATACATAGTTCTGTTGCGTACGTATGCGAAGAGGCACATGTGTGCCTGAAAGTAACTTAGACACAGGAACATGCCCACGGGAAATACGTCTACAGGCGCTGTGACTCCCTGATTGCGTCTGCACAGTGGGCAACTGAAACTTAACATACGTCTCTTCGATGGTGGTTCTGCTGCTACTCTAGGATCTTCATGTTGTTCATACTTCGAAAATGCAACACAAGTGTAGCTTCCGGATCTTCCTACTGCAAAAGGGTACTGCTGCTGCCACTCCTATCTGCCCGCGCTGATGCTGCTGCTGCTGCCGCTCACTGTAGCCACTGGTGCTGACAGTCGATTACATGCAGCTGCAGCTGTAGCTGCAACTTTTCCTGTTCGTGTCTCTCCTGATAGAGTTGCAATAAGGGGCCCTTCAGTAGCCGCCACCGCTCGGTCGACACTGCTGCGCTTGTCCGGCAGTGGAGTCATGTCTTGAAAAATATATGTGGTCCCTTGATAATTTGTTTCACCTCTGCAAAACATAGGCGGGGTAACCATGTGGATGCTTGCGTATTCGAATACGCCGAGTTGCTGCAGTGGCGGTAAAATCATAGGACCGGTTTGTTCTGCCCTTGCGCTTCCTCGAAACATACACCTACGTATATGGACATGTGCCTAGTGAACAGGCAGGGATCCACACAGTTGGTGCGCATGCTTCAGTCATAACGAGAGAGGTGGCAGCATCCTTTTCGCACATTTCTGCAGGTAAATTCGTGCGGGCAGCTGTCGCAGAACGCGTTGCTGCAGTGTTACAGCCGCGGAAACAGGCATCCTCCACCAGCAACACGGTTAAACCCGCGCAAGAGCTACAGCATCAAGCAGCACAGCAAATGCTGCTTCGATTTGAGTGACAAATGAGGATCTCTCCGCATAAAGAAGATCATCTAGGTTGGGATACCTCGTCCGATGGCGTGCAGCAGCGGCAGCAGAAAGGAACATGTACCAGCAGATGCAAATCAACGGTGACATCAGCACAGTAACTAAATGCCACAGCCATTGCGGCGCCAGCAGCTGCGACGGATGAGAGGAAGAACCAGAGGGATAGACAGGAATAGGAGAACGACGTCTGTGACAATTAGAAGAGGAAGCACATACACACAGTTTTACTGTAAGCGCTGTGAGAAATCGTACATACGCAGTGGAGCGCACGGACACATTCCTGTCTGTGTGAAGGTGGTTTCTGTAGACGGCTGCGTACTGAGTTATTGGGACGAAGACTTCTGTGCGTGCTTGCTTGCAAGGGTTCTGCTGCGTCCACGACACATGTGTTTGGTGTCCTGAAGCGTGTCGCTGGATACTTTCGAACGCTTGTACAGCAGCCAAATAATCTTCCACTACATATCTGGCGTCTCTTTA
>NW_021157432.1:0-1705 GCF_002837175.3 Physeter macrocephalus | reverse complement strand
GGTGGTCACAAAGCACAGAGCTGATCTCCCTGTGCTATGTGGCTGCTTCTACTTTAAATCTGCCTGCTTTGTATGGCTTTTTCGCCACCACTGGTGGACTGATAGAAAAGATAGGATTGCAGGTAGATGGGGAGTTTGGTTTCATGACCTCTTTCAACACCAAGGTGACTTCTTCTCTCCAGATAAAGATGGCAATTCTGTCTATGACACATAACTGGTGTCATAATACGCATGATGCATGTGGGGTGGAAGGGCGAGAGAAGGATTGGTAGAGAAGATGAGTAAGGCAGAACTGGCAGGCCAGGGAGCCAATGGGCTCAGGTGGCCTAGCATCCCAAGGACAGAACCAGGGCCCATTCTACTACGATTTCATCAGGATATAGCAGGAGATGCCAGTTTTGAGATCAGAGAACAGAAGTGTAGGGACTCCAGGCTGACCAGACTCCCAGTCCTAAAGTTAACTGGTAGGAGAAATTGACCACAGTGGATGGAGAAGGGGGAAGGAACAGAGTCTAGACTGTCCATGAAATCAACAGAGAAAGAGACCAGAAGGGAGCTGGCCCTCAGAGGCCTCCCAGTGCCCAGAGCTGATGCAGGCTCTACCGGAAACAGTTTCGTGGGCAACATCACCTAATTCTAAGCCCATCAAGGTGTGTTTTAACAGGAGAGGGGTTAGTGGTGATGGTGAGCAGTTCCATTAAGCCTGAGCTCAGGATCAGTGTTCCTGAATTCAAATCTCTGCTCTACCACTTACAACCTGCCTGTGAAATCTTAGACTAGTTAACTTCTACCTACCTCACTTATCTCTTGTATGATTGACGATAACTAATACTACCTGATTTACAGAGTTATTATTTGGACTAATTAAACCAATTCAAGTAAAGCCCTTAATATTCAGAGTAACCCTACACTCCAGTTTGTCTGAGTCAGTACAGTTCATGCCTTTACCATATATAATTATTAGTAGAGCTCCCTTTTACTCTCAAAAGTGTCCTCATTTGATTTCTGTTTCTGGCCAAGATAGAGTAACATGGAACAGAGTTACCATTCTGCCTGAAACAACTTTTTAAAGTGAAAAAAGTATACATAACAATGATTCTTAAGCTATTGGATATCAGGGGAAAAGACAATGATTCCCTGAGAGATTAGCCCACTGCCTGCCTTAGCCTACTGCCTAGAGAAAGTTTTCAGGTTTCAATGTAGGGGAGATGGAGCTCAAAGTCCATGAAAGCCAAGGCAGCTAAAGTTCTCAGAGCCCAGTGCCAGAGAAAATGATGCACAGAGAGAGAACTCAGATGCATAGGGTCAACCTAGAGAACCAATCAGCACATGAGTGAGGAAACGTCCCCAAGTGCAGGGAGAGAAACATCCAAAAGGATTAGAACAATACTCTGTATTACAGGCTTCTCCTAACAGCCCAAATGAAAATCTCATAATGCATGGGACATTGGTTAGATTACTAAGAAGGGTCTCACTTGAGTAGTAGGAAAAAAATTAATCCTAGATTAAAGGCTGCTATGGTCCTACCTAGCAAAGTTTAAAAGCAAGACCCACATGGATTAAATTTTTTTCCTAGAAATTTACTATGTTCTAGAAAAACTCTCAAAAACATTTATAGGAATACAAAATACTGTCAACCTAGAATTCTTTATACTCAGCAAAAGTATCTTTCGAAAACAAATGCCAAACAAAGGCTTTTTGTTTT
>NW_021157431.1:0-1706 GCF_002837175.3 Physeter macrocephalus | reverse complement strand
CACACCACTGTAAAGCAATTATAACATCCAATAAAGATGTTAAAAAAAAAAAAGCTAGTGATTGTATAAAGAAACACAAACTAGTAAAAGTTGCCAGTACTATCAGAGGGATAAGCTACCCAGATAAGACAAGGACTTCTCTGAGGAAGCGTGGCCAATAAGTTGATACCAAGGTAAAGAGTGGATGGGGGTAGGTGGAGAGGAGGATATTTGGTCAGGCAGTCAACCACCTTGCCTTATCCTCCCCCCTCCCTCGGAAATTCAAAGGTCCCTGAACATCATCATTTACAGGCTGGAAAGTATATGCCCCTAGACCCAGCCATGGAATGCCAACAACCTGAAGGACAAAATTCTCAAATCAAACACTATTGTTTAAGTCTCTATGAACAGGTCAATGAAGATTACACAAATGAGAATAAGGTCTGGTTCATCCCTGCCCTCCATAGTACCCATTCTAGTTTTGAAGCCAATAGAAATTCATAAATAGTTAAGAAAAAACGTGTAGGTCGTTCAATGCAACAACAGAAGGTGTAGTCTTTTATTCATTCAGCAGCTATTATGGACTCAACATTGTGTAGAAAACAAAAATGACTGAGACTCATTATCTGGGTCAGGAAAGGTAGGGTGCACCACATACCTATCAAAATAGCCAAAATCCAGAACACTGACAACACCAAATGCTGATGAGGATGTGGAGCAACAAGAACTCTCGTACATTGTTGGAGAGAATGCAAAATGGTACAGCTACTGTGGAAGATAGTTTCCAAAGAAAACAGTTTCTTACAAAACTAAACATACTCTTACCATATGACCCAGTTATCATGCACCTTGGTATTTACCCAAAGAAGTTGAAAACTTACATCCACACAAAATCTGCACATGGATATTTACAGCAGCTTTATTCATAATTGCCAACACTTGGAAGCAACCAAGATATCCTTCAGTAGGTGAATGGATAAATAAACTGTGGGTTATCCAGACAATGAAATATTATTTGGCACTAAAAGGAATGAGTCACCAGGCCATGAAAAGATGTGGAGAAATCTTAAATGCATATTGCTAAATGAAAGAAGCCAATCTGAAAAGGCTACTTCTTTGAAAATCAGACTATATAATTCTAACTACATAAAAAAGGCAAAGCTCTGAAAAAAAAGCAAAACTAGGGAGACAGTAAAAATAACAGTGGTTGTGGGGAAGGCAGGGTGTGTAAGTAGGCAGAGCACAGAGGATTTTTAGTGCAGTGAAAATACTCTGTATGATATAATGACAGATACATGGCATTATACATTTGTACATTTGTAAACCTAAAACAGCTCTAAAAAACAGTCTTTATGGAAGAAAGAAAATAGGGTTTTCACTGCATCTTCAAAGAGAGGACAAATTGGATTGGTGGGAAAATGAAGAAATATAGCCCAGGGAGAACCCTCTTGCACTGTTGGTGGGAATGTAAATTGATACAGCCACTATGGAGAACAGTATGGAGGTTCCTCAAAAAACTAAAAATAGAACTACCGTACGACCCAGCAATCCCACTACTGGGCATATACCCTGAGAAAACCATAATTCAAAAACAGTCATGTACCACAATGTTCATTGCAGCTCTATTTACTAATAGCCAGGACATGGAAGCAACCTAAATGTCCATCAACAGATGAATGGATAAAGAAGATGTGGCACATAAATACAATGGAATATTACTCAGCAAT
>NW_021157430.1:0-1706 GCF_002837175.3 Physeter macrocephalus | reverse complement strand
CAATAGGTCTCTAAGCTCTGAAAGCTCCAGCTCCCAGACCTGGGCTCTGATGCCCCAACTCCCTGGGGACCCCTCCTCATCTGTTCAGACCTAGGCACTGAGCCAGGCCCAGGACGGCCGGGGGAGTTAGACTCCTGAGCAGCCATGTCACTCTCCCAGGGAGCCCCACCTCCCACCTATGCAGCCTGGCACCATGGCTCCCCACAACGCACACCAGCGGCCATGACGACTCCTGGGCACACAGTTGTGCAGGAGTAATAAGAAGAATTGCCCAGCTGCTGGCCATACATGCGGCCCCAGGTCCCTGCCTAGAATCTGACACCTGGAAATGTGGGGACATTAAGAAGAAGCTGTGATCTGAGATTGGTCCACACTGCATGGCAGCCAGGATGGACACGGCTACTCTCCTGAGGCACATCTGTGTTGAAGGACAGGCACAGGGGCTGAAGGCAGAGCATGAGGCGGATCTGAGCAGGTGAGCAGGGAGGACAGTCCAGGTGGAGGGTACACAGGCCAAAGGCATGAATGACATGCATCTGAAGGCCACAGACTGCCCCAGACAAAAGCCCAGAGGAGCCGACGTGGGATGCCCATCACCCCTTTTCTCCTCTTCCCCCGCATACCCCTCCCCTGCCAGTGCCTGTGCCGACACCCTGGAAGGAGGACTTACTTGAGAAAGCAGTGGGCAGTGGAAACGAGCCAGTGGGAGTTAATGAGGACAGCTCCACAGACATGTGAGCCCTGGTACTGCAAGCTGGCCTGCCACGGCCACTGGCCAGCCACCACGTCCTGGCCACCGTAGATCTTCCCCATCACCTTGGCTTTCCCGCACACTGTGGAGACTCCCCTGTCACCTACAATAGAGACACTAGTAGTACCCCAAATGCCACTACCAGGAAGGCCTTCTCCACTTCATAGATGGGAAAACCAAGGCCAAGTGTCCAGTGGCCTAGCCAAAATGACAGCGCTACCTGGACTCTGCCTTCACTGGCTGCCCCTGAGAACTGGATAGAGCACGCCCTGTGGGGATGAGGACCCAGAGGTCTGGTGGGATGGGGCAAGGGGGGACCAAAGGTAGCCACAGCAGCTCACAGCAGCATCTCCAGGGAGAAGGACATCCCCGAGTGAGGCTGCCAAGGGCTGGGCATGTCACAGACCTTATTTCCCTCAACTAGCACACCTCAGTGCCTACTCCTGTAGATCAAAGAACTTAAGGTCTCAGAAGTTGCCAACATTACTTGCTCAAAATCATGGCTTCTAAGGGCCTGCGCCTCCTCCATGTCACCGCAGTGTCTTAGGGAGGGAGATTTGCAGGCAGAAGTCTGTGGTGCTGTGTGAGCTGGGGAAAGTTACTCCCCCTCTCTGACTCAGGATTCTACATTTCTAAAAGAAGAGGGACTGGGCTAATGAAGACAGCCCTGGCTCTAGGACTCACACCTCGGAGGGCAGGGGGTGTGCCCAGGCCCCCTGAGAGCGGGCAACTTGGTCTAGGGCCTGCGCTCCCAGGGCCTCACGGAGGGGAATGAGACCCGTGGCCCTGGACTCAGGGCCACTCATTCATCAGTCCTGGTGATTTCCTCCACCCAGCCACCCATCCTCAGGGTCAGACCCTGCTATGTCCCCACTTCCACAGTCCCACAGAGGTCCTGGGGCACTTCGCACCCAGAGGCCGCACAGTGGGGAGTCGGTGACCCACCTGTGTTGAG
>NW_021157429.1:0-1706 GCF_002837175.3 Physeter macrocephalus | reverse complement strand
TTAGAAATTTATTTCGATAAATTATTCTAAGATATTAGCTCATATGATTGAGGCTGGCAAATCCAAAATCTGTAGGGTAGGCCAACAGGCTGGAGACCCAGAGAAGAGATAGTCCTGCAGTTCAAGTCAAAGGCCTTCAGCCTAAAGATCCAGGAAAGAGCAACATTGCAGTTCAGGTCTAAAGGCTACCAGGATGGAGACACAGGAAAGAGCCCATGTTGCAGGTCAAAGGAAGTAGTAGGAATGGAGAAGTGACTGCAACTAGATATGGGCTTGTTTGGCCAGATATTTCTGAAAGCTAAATTCAGAGCACTGTGGCTTAGGGATCACAGATAGGAATTGAAAAGGGTGAAGACCCAGATACTCACAGTCACAAACCTTAACACCCTCTCTCCTCCTTTATTTGACAGCAAGGATAGTCTGGCAGTTTTGGATGACTTAACCAAATGGGATCTATCTGGTTACCAGTAAAAGGGAAATCTTCATTATTCTTTGTACCTAGTAACGTGATCACAGGTAAATGACCCTGTTCACTAAGACAATTTGTTTTCATTTAAATAGATGCTTATTTAAAGCCTGAGTTATTGCTGTTCTCCCAGGGCCTAATTCTCTGCCTGCACATCATGGGTCTTTCTTAAGTAAGTTACTTATGGAATCCTTTGCAAACATTGGATTTAATTAACTTTTTGGGAGGCCAATCTTAACATATACAGTACTGTGGATAGTCTACATTCAAGGTTCTTCATTAAGGAATGAGTATAATCAAAATAATGCATAGAGACCAGCAAATCTTTCAGATTATTTTTTTGAGATTGCTATCAGTACCCCAGCAAGAATGATAAGAAACTAACAAAGATAGTGACAATAGAAAGAGAAAAATTGGGATCCACGGAAAAGACATTGCAAAGCACAGATAGAATCTGGTGACTCGACATACAGGGATGGACGATTACCATTTCAAAACCAGGAAAGTAACATAAGAGGTGGGTTAAGTATCCTGGGGGGAAATGGTGAGTTCTAATTTATAAGTGCTAAACTGGTATTTCCAAAATGTTATCCAAGAGGAAATGTTCATATTATAAAGTAGAAGCAGCCTAAGAACAAGAACTAGAATTTGAAATAAAAGATTTTTTAAAAATTGAGATTAATATGGAAGAAAGCCATGGATTTGGAAAATCTCTGAAAGATGAGCCAGTAGAGAAAGAAATAATTCTGAACATGAAAATAATCTGTCATACCTTTAGGAATAGAGAGCCACAAATTAGATACTGAAGGAGCAGTTAAGAAAGAGAGTAAGGGACCAAATGTTGTGGTCAAGAGAAGAAAATTTCACTTGACTTTAGATATGCATCCCTTAACATGCCCAAAGTCCCTCGCTATCACCCCTTTTCTCCTGTTATGCACAGCAACATATTTAGAATATGAACATTTTGCTTTATGTCCCTAGTACCTTATATCCACTTGAACTTCTATCCATTACATAAGAGCCATATACCAACTACCCCCCGAAACTGTCCTCTAAAATCTCAGGGTGCCTCATGGTCACAATCTAATTGACTTCCACATTTTTCTTTTCTTACTTTATTTATCTGCATTCTTTGGCGCTACAGACTACACCTTTATTTAAAAATATTTCTTGGGGCTTCCCTGGTGGCCCATGGTTGCGCGTCCGCCTGCCGATGCAGGGGAACCGGGTTCGCGCCCCG
>NW_021157428.1:0-1707 GCF_002837175.3 Physeter macrocephalus | reverse complement strand
GGGGTCTCTCCAGAGGAGGACTGAAGCCCAGTAAAGGTGAGGCAGCGTTTGGTGGCCATGTCCACGGCATGGCCCACAGATGTCACCACCCTGGTGTTCATGAGTCCTCATACTGAAACCTTCCATGACTCGCTCTTTTATTAACTTGCCACCTCTTGCTCCTTGTGATTTCTTTCTTTTCGCTTTCTTCAGCGCGCGGGCTTCGTTGCCCCCGCGGCGTGTGGGATCTTAATTCCCCGACCAGGGATCGAACCCACGTCCCCTGCATTGGCAGGCGGATTCTTCACCACTGGACCACCAGGGAAGCCCCGCTTCTCGTGACTTCTAACCGTCTGTTGGTTTAGTAGCGGGACACTCTGACTTAACACCAAGGCATAGTAGAGAAAGGTGAGGGAAAGAGCCTCATGTGCCTCGTGAGGGTCTGGCCGGACCACACTGCTCAGCCTGCTTTCCTGAGTTCCTTTTAAAAAGGAGAAATTCCCCTGCAGCTCTTAGGCCCTCGGGTATCCGCCGACTGACACCAGGCAAGAGCCACGCCCCCTGCGTTTTACAAACAGGGAACCTCGCTATTGCCCAAAGTTAGCAAGTTGGGGGATGCCTTTTCCCCAACCCTCAAAACTAGTTTATTTATAATGTCCCAACACCAAACTAATGAAAGTAAAGTGAAACCTGAAGCGCCTGTCGGGGGAGGACGGAATCGCGGGTCTGCGCAGAGAGAAGAGCTGCCCTCTGCCCCACAGAGGCCTCGCTGGGCCTCACGCCCAAGCCCTTTTCGATTTTGCGTTGCAGATGTCAGTGTCTCAGGCCACCTCTCACTCCTCTGTCGTAGCCCTTCTCTCATTTAGCCGTCATTACTGATGTCCTCCAGAGACACCTGCCGAAGATGGTAAAGATGTAGGCTCTGGGTCACATGGCCAAGGCTCAAATCTCAGCTCCACCATCTGCTGGCCGTGTGATCTTAAGTGACTTGCTTTTTCTCCTCTTCCATTTTTACACGGGTGCTATCTTAGTTCCGCTTCTACGTGTCTCACAGGAGGACTAAATGAGGCAAGTGAGTGCTTAGCACAGCGCCTGGCAAATAGTAAATGCTCAGCAGCTCTCAGCTGTGACTATTATGATTGCTTGTCTCTTTCCGTAACTCAACTGTGAGCCGGCAGCGAGCATGTCTTTTTCGTTTCTGTTCCCCAGTGCTTACTTAGCTCAGTGCCTAGCACTTATGGTGCGTTCTCAGTAAACATCTGTTGGTTGGACGGATGAATGAAAGAATGTATGAACTGGAGACAGACAGTTCAGTGTAAGCAGCATCCTGTGTCCCATCTTGTTCTCTTTTCTTGCATTGGAAAGACTCGTGTAACGCTGAGATCAGTGTAGGGAGAGGTTTCATAGCACGTGCTCCTCCGCATCCCTGTTAGGTGGACATCGTGTCCCTTGTCTACTGTGTCATGGTCTGAGACCTATCTTTTCACTATAGTCACCAACGTTTTTCCCCAGACAAAAACTACCTACCTACACTTACGACCAAGAAGGTAGACTAGGTAAGAGCGATGGGTTTAGCTATCTCAACAAAAGCATGGTTCTACAGAATCTGTTTTCTCATGATGCAAATTGCTGCAGATATAGCCACAAGCAAAAAGAAATAGCAGAGGGGCTTCTCTGGCGGCGCAGTGGTTAAGAATCCGCCTGCCAATGCAGGGAACATGGGTTCAA
>NW_021157427.1:0-1708 GCF_002837175.3 Physeter macrocephalus | reverse complement strand
AATCAACTATACTTCAAAAAAAATATTGAAAAAAATGATAGCAGAGTTTTATATATGTTATATGTTTAAGAAATACATAAATACTATAATAATTATGGTGCTTGACCTTTAAAAGATCTTCAGTTTGCTTGTGGAAGTGGGTGTTAGGAGGGTTGTGAGTTATTGGGTAGGGGTGGAGGGATATTATCTGAAATTGGATGGTAGCTGTAACTAGAGATGTGGGTAGGTGATGCTCATAACATGGCTGGGAAGAGAAATACTTTGTGGTGCTTGGTGTGTGTGGTGTGTGTTGTGTGTGTGTGTGTGTGTGGTGTATTCTTCTGGGGCTCAGTCCAGTTGGGTTCAAGCTTTGGCGTTCACCTGTTTCCTGAGGATGAAACTAGCATAAGCAAATGGAAGATTTCCATTATGTTCGTATTGTTTCCTAACATATAAATAGAGTAACAAATTCATGTTCCCAAACAATTGTGTTGGAAGGGTGCATGCAACCCATCTCACTTGCATCTTAGACCTGGGGTAAAGTGGCCCTGAGTTCTGTTTTCTATTCTCAGAATGACCATAACTACCGAGGTGCCCTTGCTCTGAGTTTTTTCCCTTGCTCTGATTTTTGTGTTATTCCTCCTCAGTGAGGATCTGGCTCTATTTTGTGTTTGTTAAATGCCTCAAAATATTTTTCAAACATTTTTGTTTGGGAAAAACTCAAAATATATTTTGCAAGTTGATTTCTTTAACACATTGAACAAACAAAAATTCAATCCTTATGTTTCTAATTAATTTTCCTGCAATTAGATGAAATACTGCTCCCGAAGAATTTGCTGTGTAAGCAAGCAACGTCATAATCCTATGTACATTTTCTTTTAAGAATGTCAACTCAGCTCTTCCTGAGAGCATTTGACACCATGAAGTTGACATTCAAACTGAATAACACATTTCAAATTTTTTTTGAGTGAGGTATGTCTACATTTCATGAACTCATTTTGCAATATTCTTTAAGATCAATTGTATTCAAAATGGAAAAATGGTAAGAGTGTTGGTACTGTTAGGTGGGTTGATTGATTACTTCCTTCCTTAACTCATCATTTCGTTCTTTGAGTAAACCTTTATTGAAAGCCTATTATATGCAGGATTATTTGCTAAGATCCCACAAAGAGCATGTTACCTATTGGAGAATGCAAACAAATAAATGAATGATTACAAGCTCCAATATGCTCTGTGAAGAGCAGAATCCTGGACATGAGATTGGATGGTCAGGGCAATCAGAGGAGCATATCTACATTGTCAAGACCACATCTCTGCCCATGGCTCCACACTGTTCCACATCTGGTCAGCATCAAAGAAGTCTTAGGACACGTACCTACCACATTTAGGGAAGGCTGGGGGCTATTCTCTACTACTTCATAGAATAGAAATGAATTATTAAAATCAGTAACTCATTTTCCAAAGACTTTCACGCAACTAGGAGTGAGACATTCTAAGTTATTCTGTCCCTCTAGATAGAACTATTACAAGAATCCTTAGGGACTGAAGATGAGAGAGTAGTTAAACAATGTTCCCCATTTTTAAACCATCTCCTCTTTTATAGAAGAAGCTCACTAACCATAATTTGAGGCTTTGCTCAAGTGGTTGATCAAAGGAATGGCGGGATAGTTGGATTTGGGGTTAGACAAATCTGGGCAAGAATTGTAGCCACGCTGTTTTCTAGTGTTGT
>NW_021157426.1:0-1708 GCF_002837175.3 Physeter macrocephalus | reverse complement strand
TGTCTTTCTCCTTTTGGACTGCGGAGAATCGTGATTGTCCTCTTTATCATGATTCCTTCTTCTTTTCCTGAAACTAAACCACAAGAGAGAGGAGAAAATATCACCCAACAATTGATCTTTTGGACACTTAATTTGCGAGCCAGTGGCATACATATATGTGAAATCTTGTCAGAGAAAATACAAGTCATCATCTGCTACTCCAATAATTTAAAGTCAGAAGCACACATCACCCGGCACGAAGAAGGAAAATATGAAACAGGAACTCTAAGTTGAAAAGTCAAGCTGTAAATTTCATTTCTAAACATTAGCTTCATAATTTTAAATGACTCTTGGGAATAAAATAAGAACAGGAAGAATTTAATAGCTACATTTTCAGCATCTTCCTCAGTAGGTCCATTGTCTTCGTTTCCTGAAGTTACAATTCCACGTTAAGTGATTTTTAACCCCTTCTACATAGCACTTAAGACAGATGTGGCTGCCTGAGTCTATTTACTGTTAATGCTCCTGTGAAAGTGGTATAGGGACAGACAACGGAGAGACTCTCCAAGTGTGCTGTTGGCCAATTATTGTTGCTGTACCAACTACTATTATGACATAATGCTTACTTCACTAGATTGTCATCATGAGATTGTGACGGATTACTAACTTGAAATACAGCCTCTCAAAAATGTTTCTAACGGTTGGTAAGATTACATCTTCAGCCCCAATTCCCCTCTCAGTAAGTAATCAGATTGAAGCATTTGACAGTGCAGTTCTTGCAGACACCCTATAATTGAACAGACATTCTTCCAAGCCATCTACTTAGAGAGTACTTTTAAGTTTATGGTACCCCTAAGGATAGCTGAGTCTACCCATTTTTACAATTTCATTTCTCTTCAATCTTTCTCCCATCTCTGGGAGACTGAGTACTGATCCCATAAACCAGTGATTTCAAACTCTTTGTTAAAGTAAAAGAAACTCCTTTCTTAACAAAACAAACATACAAACAAACAAACAAAAAGCAGCAATAAATAAGAGAAAAAAGAGGAGTCACTGCACTGAAAACACAGGCTCTTTACCCACACCCTCCCCTGGATCCCCCTCCCTGTGCTACCCATTAGCTTAGCCTGACTCTTCTTAAAACTGAGGAAACAGCAGGCCCAAAGAAGCAAAGTGACTCAGAGTAAAATAAAAGGCTGGTAGAGCTGGAACTGCAAGGGAAGTTCTCTTGAGCCCTGGCCCAAGGCCCTCCACAAAGCCCTACAGGAGGAAAACTTTAGTAAAGAACTGCACGTCCAATCAAACGATGTCTTAATGATAAAGAAAGTGTCAGGATAAATTAATTCAGATAATATGTGTGCAGTGCTGTTACGAAAACTTTTTTTTCGGTAGAAAATATGTGCTATTTTTTCAGATGTATGAGCATGCCAAGGAACCTTCAGAAATGTTCGCTGGACTTGGTTAGGAGAAAGACCATTGCAATCAGTTCAGACTTCATTCGTACATACTGCTTATTGTCCAGTGACTGTGTTCCTAATTCCAAAAGCACGTCCGTAATTGGGCCCCTACATTCATATTTAAGACCAGAGAACACACTAGTACCAGCCGAAGCGGCCCTGGCCATATTGGCGGAAGAAGCAAAGTGGGATGATGGTGAGGACCAGAGATGGACGGGTACAGGCCACAGTTGCCCAGACAAACCTTTCCGGCACTGCAGCCTTCCTTAGTC
>NW_021157425.1:0-1708 GCF_002837175.3 Physeter macrocephalus | reverse complement strand
AGTCTGGTATTTAAAACTCTTCACAATTTGGGCCCAACAGAACTTTCTCATCTTCCTCCAACTGGTCACCTTCACTTCCCCAAGGTCAGGTTAGATTGAGCCGAACCTTGTTCTTCACTTTTCATCCTCTGTGTCTGTGATGATTTTGCTTCCTCTGCATGGAATGTCCAGCCTCCTCACCTCTGAATATAAAAGCCAAGTGCTGCCTTCTCCAAGAAGTCATTCTTGAGTCTTTCCCCTCCTTCCTAGAGATTATCCTCCCTGCCTCTCACTCGCTGTATGTAACTTGTTAGATTTCCCATCACTTTGTCTCTTGCATTAGACTAACTTCTAAATATATCCTAACTCCTTTATTAAATTGTAAGTGCTTTCAAGTGTGATCCATGGCTGACTATCTACTCTGCCTCACTCAGAGAAGAAATCAATCCACCTCATTTAACATAATGGGAAGTTCTTTAAGGATACTCATTGCTCCTTGTTTTGTGTTTTTTGGGGTTTTCTTTCAGGCACAGCAATTAATTTTTCCTAGTTCATTTTGTATATCAGCTGTTGTTTGTATCTTCTGGAACTTCTGTGGAGGTTGCCTGACAATGGTTCCTGTGCATGCAAATGGCTTCTTGAGAACATTCTCTGACTGCAAGGGTATGCTTGGCCTGTGATGGCATGGGGGGCAGACCCAAAGTCCTGGGGCTTTAGCACTCAGGGGTGACCTTCAACAAGTGAGGAGTAGGTGGATAAATGCCCTGGCTTCCTTCCCCCTTGGTGGGACAGTTCTCAAGTGTGTCCCAGAGTCTCCCAGAGGATGCTCAGCAGGACTGGACTCCCCTAGTGCACAGCTGTACTGCTTGCTAAGGCTCCTGTCATTGCCCTTCCTCCCCTCCCGCTCACTTCACCAATCCCTCTCAGTCTTCCTAAATAAACTTATTGCTCCCAAATTCTTGTCTCAGAGTCTGCAGTGGAGGACCCAAAATAAGACAATTTCTATCCTCTCCCCACAGTCTCCTGGTAATCAGATCTGAGATTAGTCTATGGACCACAGTGAACCTAACTGACCAACAGAGAAACCGGCCTCATTATCTCCTGCAAATCCTACAAGGTAGGACGTGTCCAGAGGATACAAGAGACACAGCAGGGCTGTTAGAATCTAAGTTCACTGGAACTGTCAGAGCTGGTTGGGCTGTGGCCAAAGGGACTTCTCCTTGAAATTACTGCTGTTTTCAGTGTTGGAAAAGTGATTGGCTGCACTGAATGTCTTAAAAAATACAGCTACTACTGTTTGGAAAATACAATAAAACCAGTTATTATAGTTTTAGGAGTTCTCAAACATGCTTCCTTGTAACCCTGAGGATTCCAGAGTCAGAATCTTATCTTAGCTCAAAATCCAATACCTGATCCGAAAGATTAATGTTCTTCACAGTAATGACATTTTTACCATTACAAAGAGAGCAATTTACTTTTCCAACTTCCTCTTCTTCACATCCTAGCCTGTCAGAGAAAATCACAGTCTCACACATGAAATATTTTCAAACCAGAGGTGGCAGGTTTATGGAAAATTATTCTGAATATATTTGGGCTCAGACAAACTCTCCCAGCTCTATATTACTCATGATAAGTATGACTTCCAAGACTTGGCTTTGTCAGATTTTCCTATTAATTGTTTTTTTTGAATAGATCTTTATTGGAGTATAATTGCTTCACAATACTGTGT
>NW_021157424.1:0-1708 GCF_002837175.3 Physeter macrocephalus | reverse complement strand
ACAGCTGTAAGGCATATTCATCAAACTGTAGGGCCATCCGGTGAAGGAGAAATGAGCACCGCGAACGTTATTCAGGTGAAGGGGCCAAATAAAGCTTTTAATATGAAAAGTGGGAGAGTATTTTAGAGCGTCAATACAAAGAGCCAATTACTCGTAGGTTTTCTCTTGCAGTGACCTCTGATTTATGGATGAAGATGGGGGATATGTGTATGCACTCGGTAGATAATCTGCACACTTCAGTGTAATGGGAGTTTTCACCTTCTCCTTGACTCTCCATATTAAACAGCAGTCAGGGAGGCAAATTGATTAAATTTAGTGTTTTTAATTTATTTTCCTCTGTCTACCATTTGGTAAACCACATTAGAACTTAAGTCAGGCAATTACAGAGTTAGAGAAAATCTGAAGCCGTCAATAAACTAATTCATCTGTTAGAGAAGGGGTTTCTGGACACCTGAGAATTTACTATATTAAACGTCTGCTTTTATTCTTACGTGCCTGAACGTATTGGGTTTTTTTTTCTGATTTCCCTCTTGATTTTCAATTGATAAATAGTTTCACATTGTTGACCCCACTCAAGGTCTTTTCAGCTATGGAAATCCTAGGGATTCCATGAGGACCATCCTCTCTCATGACTACTATGATAGCCTTCTAACTGGTTTTCTGATCACTCTTCCCAAAGCATCCTTCATATAGCTACTAAAATGATCTTTTGAGAAAGTAAATCTGATTATCTTATTCCTTTGCTTAAAAACATTTAATAGCTCCCCACTTGAACTTTTAGTTTTCCATTGAACAGTATGAAGCCCAAATTTCTAATGGCTTCAGCCTAATCCACCAGCCTCACCTGCATCTGGCCCCCCAAGGGAACCTTGAATTCAAGCCCTGCAGGCACGTCTTTGTGCTTGCTGGCTCTGCACCCTCTGCCAGGCATGCCCTCCCTCTTATCAGTCTGGTGAATTCAACGGAAATGTAACCTCTTCTGTAGAGCCATTCTATTCCCTCCCAAAGTATTTATTGTACAGCATAATTGTCAGTGTGCCTTACCTCCCCTTGATTAGGCTGTAAGCTACTTGAGGACGGGACCTTTGTTCTCTTTATTTTGATTTTAAAATTTTCAGCAGCAAGCACAATGCCTGGCAGACAGTAGAGGCTTGGTAAGTCCTTGTTTAGTGAATGAATTAATGAATGAATTTTGAATGCTTCTACAAAGGCTATGTCTCACTCTCCTGACTAATCTTCTATAATCATCATAAGAAATTAGTAGTGGTATGATACAGTTACTGAAACAACAAACTTCATTTGGATTTCATCAGTTTACCCACTAATGTCTTTTTTCTGTTTCAGGATGCAATCCAGGATCCTACATTGCGTTTACTTGTCCTGTCTCCTTCCTCAGCCTTTGTCTTCCATGACCTTAGGATCTTTGAAAACTACTGGTCAGTTATTTTGTAAAATGTCCCTCAATTTGGGTTTGTCATGATTTCTCATGACTAGATTGAGGTTATGCAATTTGGGCAAAATACCACAGAAGTGATATTGTGTACTTCTTGGTGCCTCATATTCGGGGGTACATGATATGCCTGCCTTATTACTGTTTTAAGTTAATATTCATCTCTTGCTTAAGGTGATGCCTGTTAGATTTCTCCAGTAATCTTACTGTGTTCTTCTCTATAACTAATAAGTATTTGGGGAGAGACACTTCAAGCCT
>NW_021157423.1:0-1709 GCF_002837175.3 Physeter macrocephalus | reverse complement strand
GGATAATATTCACTTAACCTTCTGAGCTTTCTGAGCAGACTTGGTGACCTTGCTAGCTCTAGCAGTCTTCCTGTCCAGTGCTTGGAAGATACCCACAGCAACAGTCTATCTAATATCAAGAACAGCAAAACAACCCAGAGGAGGCTAGTCAGAGAAACACTCAACACACATGGACTTCCAGATGATGGCTTTAGAGCCATCATCCAGCTTCTTAGCAGAATAATGAAAAATCCTCCTTCAGCTCAGCAAACTTGCAAGCAATGAGAGCTGTGTGACAAGCCAGCACAGGTACATTGCCAGCACTGATTTGGCCTAGACGATTCAGGATAATCATCTAAGCAGTGAAGCCAGCTGCTTCCATTAATGGGTCATTTTTGCTGTTATCAGCCATGTTGCCATAACGGATATCTTGGAGAGACACGTTGAAGCCCATATTGTCACCAGGAAGAGCTTTAGTCAAAGCTTCGTGGTGCAATTTCAATGGAAATTTCTAGTCAGTAGTATCGTTGACTAGAGCAAATGTGACCACCATGCTGTGTTTAAGAGCACCAGTCTCCACTAGACTCATAGAAACTGTACAAACACAGCCAGTTTCGTAGACAACTTTGAGGAGCAGAGGAAAAGTCTTGTCATTTGGACAGTCTGGCGTCGGGAGTTAGGCAGAAAGAGAAGTTGAACTGAGACCTGGTGACAACTAAGGCCATACTCGATACTAACTCAGCTGATGACCCTCAACCATCAACATGCTCAACACAGGGGTTGGGGGAAGAGTATTTTATTCCTGAAAGAAGTAGAGATGGTATCTAAGCAACATACCACAGTATCACTAAAGTTGCCTAAATAAATCAAATATTAAAATCATGATGGTAATTATAATGATACATGTGGTATTAAAACTAAATATCCACATGTATCTTTATACAGTTTACAAAAGCAACTTGATGATTGATACATGACAGTATACCAAGAATGGTGAAGTTAAAATGAAAACTCCCTTTGACCAAGTAGAAGATTGTATGTGTATAAAATAACTCAGAAGCTAAATTACGAAGGGGAGAAGCAATGCCCCAAAGCCTAGGGAAGTAATGAATATTTTTATGAAGGTGAACATGGGAAATATAAGACTATACTTGTTTGAAATTAAAATATCTATTACATTGTTTTTCAGTAAAGTTTTAAGTGTTTTGATGTTTTATAACAAAGTATGAAATATTTTGATCAAAATATTGTTCTTCCTCTATCAGATTAATTTTATGCTTATATCTTAATTGTTGCTGTATGTTTAAGTTTTGTTTCAAGCATAAAGAAAATCAAATTATTTTTAATGGTCCTATTAGAAAGGAAATGCACTTAATTCCCTTATCATTTCACTTTACTGTTTATACTTTTGAAGATTATGTCTTTATTTAGTGAACAGCCACACATTTTCACATATTTGGATCTGAAGTATAATATTATACCCTCTGAGTACTGTAACTCAAATTGTGACAAATCCAGCCACTGCCTGATATCACAATGTTCTTATTATCTCCCAGGCAGGGGTCTTAGATAGACTCCCACCATTATCTTAGGTCTCTTTTTGCTGTTCAAATAAATTGTGTATTTTAATTGACATATATATCTGAATTATCAATGTTTATAACTTTTCCACTGAGGATATGTTTTACTGAATGTAGAGACTAGGAATTCCATTGGTAGTATATCTGTAA
>NW_021157422.1:0-1709 GCF_002837175.3 Physeter macrocephalus | reverse complement strand
GAAGGCTGAATCAGATTTCTATCTCGCGAACAGGGCTTTGTTCCTTGATGCAGGTAATCAGCTTTGTTACGGTCTCTGTCTATTCCCTCCCCGCCCCCAGGATGCCTTTATCTAGTCTAACATTTCCTAAGATAACTTCATGTAGTCTGACTTTGTTTTCAGGGGTCAGTTATGCGGGCCCTTCCTTCTAGGAAATTTCCATTTCATCTAATGGTGAAATTTCTGGAATGGCTGGGCTAACTTTTGGCCACTTCTCTGTGTAGTACAACTTCACCTGACTCTGTGCCCTGGCAGCCAAGGTGAAGGAGATGAGGAAAAGCTCCTTAAGTGGAGTTAGCCAACAGCAGTGGGTCATCGATGATAAGCTATCACCCTAACCAGGAAGGGGAAATGAGAAGTGTAGCTGTTGATATTTTTCTTGTTGCTGCTTTAGAAATCCAGATTTTCTGTTTAACAGCGGGGTCACCCGATCTAATTTTCCCGTTCATGGTTTTCAAGCAACGAGGTGGCATCCGGGGACTGAACACACGCAGAGGCGGCGTGGTAGAGAGGAAAGTCCTGACACTGACCCGCTGGGGGGCTTGATTGGCACCTGTAGAATGCCCACTAGGGGAAAGGTTCTTCTCCACTCACTGCCGTAGTCCTCAGAGCATCTCTGAGGTTTCGTTACAGTTTCAGTTTTGATCAGCGATGACCCTGAGACACAGTCGGGTTCAGTGTGGTGGAGATAGGGTTCAAGCGTAAGTCATCCGGGCTGGTAAAGTGACACCCGTTCCACTCCCTGTTGCCACCAATGCCTTAAATACTGGATCCTCGGTTTGCTCGTATGTAAGATGATTATACCAGAGCGACTGTGGGGTGCTGTTTTGAGGATTAGAGAAATAATTCAGCAAAGCTAGTTCATGGTAGGTAGGTAGCTCCTAATTACTGTCGTATAGCTGCCCCGAGCGATGTAGTTGCTTAGCCACATGTTTCTACTTAAATTAAATTAACTTAATAATTCATTTTCTCAGCAGCACTAGCCCCATTTCAAGTGCTCAACAGCCACCTATGCCTAGTGGCGTCCGTATTGTGTACATATTGTATAGTGCAGATACAGAACATTCCCATCGTCACAGAATGTTCCGTTGGACAGCACTGCTGTACATCATTAACTTTTGATTTTACACAACTACCAGAGCTCAGCGCTGAGCAAAACCATTCTCTTTGAATTGGAAACTCTCCTGAATGTTTACCTGTGGAGGTGAGACTCTAATGAGGCCAGTCTCGGAAGGGTGTCCTTTGTTCGCCAGAGATAGAGAGGAGTGGTGTTTGTTTCCTAAATTAAGATAGTCTATCTATACGCCAGAGATATTTCAGCCCTGAAAAGATGGGAAGTCCATGCCAAGGTAAACCTCCAGAAAGGACTGATTCTTTCCACCGTGCATTTAACCAGACAACAACAGAAGAAAGGTGGGGGGAGGATTCCGACTTTGGGGTCAGCAGAGAAAACATTCTTTGGAGGTAGAATTTGGAAAGGACAGCTAATCTGTTTTCCAAACAGATTTTCGTAAATAACTGACAGGAGATGGGCTGCTTCTCTCAAAGTATTAACCCGGATGATGGGGGTTAATCATTAAACCTTTTAGGTGGTGGCTTGCTTGTTTGTGTGATATTCTAATCCGGGTCACCGAATGGCTAAGGCAGCTTTAAGTGAAGGGTGGATTTTT
>NW_021157421.1:0-1712 GCF_002837175.3 Physeter macrocephalus | reverse complement strand
TCAATTATACCTCAGTTTAAGAAAAATAAAAAGTGCTACAAATAAATATAAATAAATAAATGTATACAATAACTGCCTTCAAAATGAGATGTTTAATATAAATGTTTAAAAAATGTAGATCTGTATAATGAAACCTACGAAACTCTGATGAAAACAATTAAACAAGTGGTTAAAAAAAAGTACAGAGGCATATTATTTTCATGGATTGGAAGACTCAATATAGTAAAATATTAATTCTTCCCAAATTGATCTGTAGGTTTAAATGCAATTCCTATCAACTCCCAACAGGTTTTTATTTGTCACAATAGACAAGCTTATTCTAAAATTTATATCAAAAGGTAAAGGAAGAAAGATGGCAGCAAAATGATGGTCTAGGAAGTTTCAAACTCTCGTTTCCCTACAGAAACATTCAAAACAAAAACCAATCAGAAGCTTCTAAACCAACTCTGTAATAGCTCTGGAAAATCATCAAAGGTTTCCACAACCAAGCAAATGCCCAATTGGAAAAAATCATCTCCAAAGAGATAGGAAAGTTTTGTGGCCATTTACCTACTCTTGTTCCACTCCTCCCAAAATAGCAGTGGTCTTAGTCTTGAGCCAGCAGCAGCCCGGCTTCCAGTTCTCCATCTCCAACTGGTTGGAGCAGAGGAGACCTTATTTACAAATAATTGTGTACCACTGTTCCAACCTGTCAGGGGGAAACCTGAAAGCCTGAAGCAAGATGCTCTTGTCTGTTTTGCATAACACAGAACACAGAAAAATAGCAGGAGCTACTTGTAAAGCTACAAGGCAACTCTAAATGAACAGATGCGTGGGTCAAGAGATTCTGGGTGGAGAAATACAATAGACCATTTAAAGCCCAGGGGAGAAGCTGGAAGTGAGATTATTTGGGAAATTAGGACTTTAAAAGCAGCCTGTACCCAGGGGAATTTAGAAAGCCACATGCAGGACCAGGCATGACGTGCTCAGAAAAGTCCTGAGAAGACCTCAAGCTTTCACCTCAGGCTAATCCCTAGGCTCAGAGCAAGCCCAGCTAAGTGGTGAACAAGGACCCCAGCACAGAGCCAATCTGCCATAATTGGTGGTGGCTGTTCCCTCTTTTTACATGTTGTTTTTATTTATTATTTCAGCTCCTAGACTTCAAGGAAATCTCCATCAACAAAAAAGCTGGGGGGCTGGAGTCAAGGTGGCAGAGTAGGAGGATGCAGAGTTGGCATCTTCTCACAACTAAGACACCTACCAGGTGCTGGTGGGAAACCTCGGACACCTAAGGGGACTGGAGGAACCCCTGAGTGACCCAGTAGGACATGGGGGGAGGGAAGGGGAAGGAGAAGTGGAGGCCAGATGGGACCGGAGCCCCTGAGGGGCAGCTGGAGGAGGGGAGGGATTCCCATGCACAGAGGGGCCCATTCACAACGAGGGGAACAACGGAGACAGGGAGAGACCCTCAGGGGATTGGAGGACCAGAAGGAAATACAGCCTGCATTTCCCCCCACCCACTGGGCCTCGGGGAGCATGCAGATCCCAGGCCTGATGCTCCACACGACAAGGCCCCTTCCGGTTGCACTGAGCCTAGGCCCAGGACCCACCCCACCCAGGGCCTTTTCTGGCCCTGCGGGTCCTGAGCCTAGGCCCCACCCCCTGGCTAAGCCCCACCTGCGCCTAAACCCTACCCCCCACAGCCAAGGCCTTTTCTGGTTTTATTTTATTTT
>NW_021157420.1:0-1714 GCF_002837175.3 Physeter macrocephalus | reverse complement strand
CTCTGTTTTTTCTTTTGCCCTACCCAAGTATGTGGGGAGTTTCTTGCCTTTGGGGAACTATGGGGTCTTCTGCCAGCGTTCAGTAGGTGTTCTGTAGGAGTTGTTCCACATTTTGATGTATTTTTTATGTATTTGTGGGGAGGAAGGTGATCTCCATGTCCTACTCCTCCACCATCTTGAAGGTCGCGTCTGTTCATCCATTCTTCTCACACACTACCTGTTCTGTATTTGAGAGAGCACTGGAATTAGAATCAGAAAACATGGGCCGAAGCTTGGCCTTGCCATGTGCTATCACTTAGCATCAGTAATTTCACTTCTAAAATGGGGAAAATAAAACTGAAATAGCCTATTTGTGATGAAGATTAAGTGAGATTGCATGCGTGAAACCAACTTGTAACCATACTTGTTACTGTATTGTAAACAATAAAGTGCTAGGCAAATAGTACTAATAATAGTAAAAATTATTCTTGGTTATCATTTGTCAGGATTAAGTTATAATCCATCATTTTCTGAATCTAAAGCATGGATTTTGTAACATTGAACTTACAATCAGAAGAGGCAAATTAACTGGCTACATATGGTGAAATTGTATATAGGAATATAGGACTCCTGGATTAATATGGTTACAAGATTTTCTAGCTTTAATACTTGTCCTCTACACTTTCTGTTAAAATGTCTATGAATACATCCAAGAAACCAAAAACAAACAGTAGCACTGGAGCCAAAAATAAGATTAAAACCATAGGCAGAGAAAAGTTCATGGACTTTATTATTGATGGTAATTCATTGAGAAGCAGAGGCCTGAGTTATGCACCATGTGTTTTACCTTTGGAAAACAAACAAAAACAAAATACGGGGGAAAAAAAAAAAAAGAAGCATACTCCAGAGGTTCTCAGAGTGTGGTCCTGGGACCATGGACCAGCATCAGCATCACCTGGGAATTTTTTAGAAACACAAATATAGCATATTCACAGGCCCCAACCTGTGAAAACTCTGTGGGTGGGCCCAAGAATCTGTGGTCTACCAAGCTCTCCAGGTGATTTTCATACCTACTGAAATTTAAGAACCACTGGCACAAACACAAAGAAGACAGGGAAAAATTTTTAGATTCATGCTTACCCTACGAACTAACTCCAAAAGAAGAATTTGCAATGGCTCAAAACAAGTAAATATTATTATTCCCACTCTCAGGTGAGAAAATTAAGAAACAGGAGTTAAGAGATCTGACTAACTCAGCACAATCAGGAAGAATCAAAGTTAATATGCTAATTGAAGACTATCTCTTTCATACTCATTGATATATACTGTTTCCCCAGTGTTAAGATTAGTAGTTTGAAAACTATTTTCATAAGTAAATAGAAAAAAAATTGGAAGATTTCTGGCAGAAGTCTATAGAAACATTGCAAAGTACATGGTGCAGATGTTTGTAAGATGTAAACAAAGTTAAATAGGAATAGAGAGACAGAAAGGATAGGTGAAGAAATAAAAGAACGTGAGAAATCCCAAAAGACAGTGGTAGAATCAAACCTACATTAATAAGGGTAGACTAAAAGCAAAGGGGGAAAACCAGAACAGAATAAGAAATAAAAGATATATTGTGGGAACCATGACAGAGAAGATAAAAGATATGGAATTCTGAGAACTGAGACCTAAATAAGAATGACAGGGGCTTCCCTGGTGGCGCAGTGGTTGAGAGTCCGCCTACCGATGCAGG
>NW_021157419.1:0-1714 GCF_002837175.3 Physeter macrocephalus | reverse complement strand
GACACACCCTGAAACGAGCTGGGGGGTCGGCAGGAAGGGGAGGGCCCAGGAGTAAGTAAGGCTGGGAGGTGGGACTGCCACCTTCTGGAGCTCCCCGCAGACCCCCGGCCTCCTGGCAGGATCTGAGAGGAGCCAGGGGTGACCAGCAGGGCCTGGCATGGAGGACCGCGGCCCAAGGAGACCCGAGGACAAGGCAGCTCCCAAGGAAACAGGCTGGGGCAGCAGGACCAGGTGTGACTCGGGGCCCCCGTCCACGCGGTCCTCCCCGACCCTTACCGGCTGTCCCATTACCTGCCCGACGGTCACCTGGAGGCCCGGGGCCTGGACGCCGCCCTCAGTGCTGGAGCCCTGCCGCAGGGCTGAGGAGGAGGCCAGTGTCGGCTCCACACGTGGAAGGTTCTGGAAACTCACGAGCCCTCTCGCCAGCCTCAGGACACACACAGCCCCAGACGGCCACCCCGCTTGTCGGTGGTCACCCTGGGCCCTGAGGACGGCAGAGGCGGCCAGCCCAGGGTCTCCGCTCCTGCCCCGTGCTGGGGACCTTCCCTGCCCTCTCTCACCTCGCTGCCCTCACCCGTAACCAGGTGCCGCCTGGGGCCGCCACCCTCAGCCCCACGTCCACCCTGGGCTGATGGCAGCCGAGCTGAGCCCCGGCCGGACTCCGGCCCCGAGCAGCAGCCAGGCCTCCTGGGCACCCGGGCGGGCACCCGGGCGCAGCTTCCCAAGAGCGACGGTGGAGATTTAGGGCCGAACGGTGTGCTGGCACCGTCCACGCACGCTGCTGCGCCGAGCTGTTTTCTGCTCTTTTCTCTTCCCGGAGACGCCGTCCACTCCGCAGACTGACCCGGAGGCATTTCCGCACTCCCCAGGTTGTCCCGACGCCGCCTCCCCCGCGCGGCGCCTCCGCCGTGTCCTAAAATCACTCTAGGGTCAGAGACAAGACGGCCCTTCCAGCGGAAGGAGCTGAGCTATGAGCACCCCAAGATCGCAACTAGCCGCCGAGCGGCGTCAGCAAAGAAGACTGGGTCCACCCACAGCGACGCCCCGCGTCCGGAGACACGAGGAAGAGAGCCAGCGAGGCGGTGGGGAGGGCGCCCTAGCAGTACGATCAGATCCCATACCCCGGGCGTGGGGGGGCCTGCAAACCGGAGAATAATTACGCCGCAGAGGTGCTCCCACAGGAGTGAGGGTTCCCAGCCCGGGGTTTGGCATCGGGGGGAGGAGCCCCCCGAGCATTTGGCTGTGACGCCGGCGGGGCTCGAGTGCAGGAGCTGCACGGAACTGGGAGAAACAGGGTGTCCGCTCGCGCAGGGCGCACCCGGGCTCCGTGCGCACCGGGCCTGACCAACCTGCGGGTCTCGGAGGTCTCCTCGGGAGGCGGCGTCGGGGGTGGCTGCAGCCCTCTCTGAATCGCTCTAGGACGACGTCCACGGTCACAGGGCACCGATGGGCGTTGCCGGTAAACACACGGCGCTCGGTCAAATTCAAATGTCCAGTCAATACTGGTTTTTTGGTACGTGTGCCTCACACGTTGCTCGCCCCAAGAATTATTTGTGCGTATCTGGAGCTTGAACGTAACGGTGCCCGTGCCACTCGCTGGGCCTGCCCGCCCTGCCCGGCTGAGCGTGGAGGTGCCGAGGGACAAAGCTGGCCCTGCCCCTGAAGTGTGGCGGCCTCGGCCTCGAGGTCTTCAGACCTGAGCGGAAGATTCTCC
>NW_021157418.1:0-1715 GCF_002837175.3 Physeter macrocephalus | reverse complement strand
CCCCTTGGTATCCATACATTTGTTCTCCACGTCTGTGTCTCTATTTCTGCTTTGCAAATAAGATCACCTTAATGAAACCACAGAAAATACTGAATAAAAGATTATTGATATCTTGCCTAAAAACAGACTAGACTTTGCTCATTCATCTGCATATTCCACAGCGCAAATGTAAATGTTGGCAAATTCTGTTCAATCCGTAAACTTCTTACCTACTGAATGTCCAGCACACCTTGTATGTAACACTGATAAGATGGGTGTACTTTGCTTTCCTGTGACATCGAGGCCTTTGTAATGAAAGGTTTTGGTCACTCTTCAGTTTCTCAAAATGCACAGAAGCGATTCATGAGATTTTGTGCAGAAACGGAAGGAACTAGCCCCTCAGACATGTGTCCACAAGCAGGTGTCAGAGCTGTTGGCTACAGAGAAAATGTAAAAATATCGGTCTGCTGTAAAATCAGCACATTTTACACTTTAGTTTGTTAGAGTTTGGGTCAAGAAGAGCGTCTTCCTCTAATTTGGAAATACACTGAGGGTAAAAAAGGAGAAAGGATTACCAACAGAAATGTATGTGCTGTTTTTCCAAAACTGCTTGATGGTCTTTGGAAGCACACAAGAGGCTTTAATAAGGATGAGCTGACTGCACCTGGGTGTTCAGTGCTGTGTGGGATGCAACCAAAACTCACATAGAAAAAAAAAAACCCCAAAAGGCTGATTTCTTTGGAAAAAATATTGCTTCAAAACTCAAAATGAAGTCTCCAGAAGAAAACAGCCAAGTTAAGCAGAACCTTCTTGATTTATTTACTAAAACTGTAACTTACTTGGAATCCAACTTTGCTCTCCAAAGTTCAAGTGACCTCTGTGCTTCAAAGCCATTTATTCCTGAGAAACAGAAGTTTAACTTATGGTGACATCTGATGTGCATATGTGTTTACAGTGAAGGGCATTTTAGACCTGGAAGAGCCTGTGTGACAAATCAGTAGATGCAAAGGACCCAGCTGACAAACTCCTGGACTACGTACGCGACCCTGTAGGTGCAAAGCGGGTGGACCGTTTTGGAGATTTGGAAGCGCACTCCTACAGCTAAAACCCTGCTATTGCTAATAGACAAAACCCCCAGCTCTCTCTACTCAGATGTGTGTGTCAAGAGGCTATTTAACTCAGCACCCTCACCTTAGACTCATTCGAGGAATCAGTGGAGGGTGGACTTGGTAAGAGCAGAGAAGCAAGTCAAAGTGAATTGTGCATTTGACCCCATTTTCTTTCTTTTTTTTTTTTACATCTTTATTGGAGTATAATTTGACCCTATTTTCATCACTACCTAAAAGAGAAAGAAGCATGTCCCAAAGGCCATGGGCTACTCAGAAAAGTATTACTGGAAAAGGAAACAGAAAGAGTAAAACTCCTGTGGTATCGTGGGACAGAAAGAAACATGTCATTGCTGCTTTTTTATTAAATATAGGAAACTGCACTATTGTATTTATTATCTCCTTTTTAGAAGTTGCACATGTGGGGATTTCCTGGCAGTCCCGTGGTTAGGACTCTGCGTTATCACTGCTGAGGGCCCAGGTTCAATCCCTGGTTGGGGACCTAAAATCCCACCAGCCTTGCAGCCAATTTAAAAAAAAAAGAGAAAAAGATGGTAAAAAAAGTCGTACATGCGTGCATCTTAAAACCACACAGTAGGGCTTCCCTGGTGGCGCAGTGGTTGAGAATCT
>NW_021157417.1:0-1716 GCF_002837175.3 Physeter macrocephalus | reverse complement strand
ATGTCCTACGGCCCTGAGGTTGATCTTGATGGCTCAGTTCTAATCAGACCCCTTACCCAGTGTGTGCACGTTGTATCGAAGCCGTGGGAAGAGGCCCCGTCGGGCTTCTCAGCCACAGCTCTTCCTGGGCATTGCCACCAGAGGCCATCTGGTGCCTCCGTATTTTTAACCATGGTTAAATGTGGTTAGGATCCCGGAGACCTTGCCGGCTTTTAGCAGGGGAGACTGGGATGTGCTGGGCAGAGGCGGGCAGATGCTAAAATAACTCTCTTGAGTGTGACTGTTATTCCAAGGGGTTTGGTTGCAAAGCGTGTTTCATGGTCTTGAATCTACCCCCTCGCCCCTTTCCCTGGTGAGAGATGCTGCAGTGTCTTGTAAAGTAGTGATCGTCCATCTTACCTCCTTCATTAGAGTATAAGCTGCTGCTGATCTTTCTTAAAATAAACAGGATGTAGTCCTGTGTGTCTCTGGGGCATTTTCAGGATTCCTGACTGCCCAGAGGACAAAGGGGAAACAGCGCCTATTATTAAAAGACTGAAGTAAGCCCTGTGAGCTGGAGAGGCGTGTGCTAAAAAGTCCTCTCTTCTACAAGAGAAGAGGGTGCTTCTGTCTTTTTGAAATCTCCTTTCCACAGGAGAACAAGATAAAGTAGACTGATGTTTTGGCAAGAATTTTCTGGCTCTGAGGGGGATCTGGCAAGACCGCGTGATCTTCTTTAGAGGAGATTTTGGGGGATAAGGCAGATACTTAGTGCCTGAGACGCTTTGCAAGTTTGACCCGTCCTGGAAGAAATCATTTGGTAATAGATGATAAGCCTCCCATACACACAGCTTCCTCTCCTCATATTGTGAAGTAAGTTGTTTTTTTTTTTTTTTTAAAAAGAAAAAAAACAGGCAAAAAACCCACTATTATATTATAAACTATTTCAGGCATGCAAAATATTGTAGATAATAATATAACGGATGCCCACGTATGCACCATCCAGCCTAAGAGCTCCCTTTTTCAAGGAGACTTCCGAGTCTTTGCTACCGCCCTTCTTATCCCTCAGAGCACACTACTTTGGGGCAGACGGTGTCAGTCCCCGTGTCTAGCTCAAGTACCCAGCAGGGAATGGGTTGGGGGTCTACTCCTCTGGGTGGCCCCTCCTGTATCCTGTTCAGGTTTGGGAAGGGATCCCAGCTCATCCAGGACTGTGCAGGGCCAGGTATGGCCCAGCAGTGGTCAATTCCGCCTTACTTGGTTCATTGTCCAGACGGATACTGTCTAGAGTGTCCCTCTGGTCTGTCTGGCTTGAGGTCTCTCGTCTCTGCAGGTTGCTTTCACAACCAAAATGTATCACCCTAACCTCAACAAGCAACGGCAGCATCTGCCTCGACATCCTGCGGTCCCAGTGGTCTCCAGCACTGACGGTGTCAAAAAGTAAAAGGTAGACGTGCGTGCCAGGCTCTGACGCTTCGAGTGCCTGTCACTCTCACAGCAGTGTTTCTAGCCTCACACTCCTGGGAGGAAACGCAGGCTCGTGGAGAGCAGGCAGCTCCCATAGCCCATGGTCATAGCCCAGAGGGCAAGAGTCCCAGGTGGCGCCCTCCTCACCCCCACCAAGTCCACATGGATCAGCTGCTCTGGGGTGCTCCAGCCAGACTGTCGCATGGGTGCAAGAAGAAAATGGTGATCCTCTCTATACTTTTTATCTGAAAGTAAGAGAGGCAAATATTA
>NW_021157416.1:0-1716 GCF_002837175.3 Physeter macrocephalus | reverse complement strand
TCCCCTGCATCGGCAGGTGGATTTTCAACCACTGCGCCACCAGGGAAGCCCTCTTCTTCTGTATTTTTGGAACTGCTGTCTGATAAAATACTGGACTTACTGAATTGATCCTTTATGTCATCTACATTTTCTTTCTTATTTCCATCATTTTATTCTGGAAGATTGACTTTACTCTTTCCTCTAAGTCTTTTATTACAGGTTTTATTTTGATAATAATATTTTTAATTTTCAAGAACTCTTCTTTATTCCCTAAGTGCTCCTTTTTCAGAGCAACTATTCTCATTTTATAAATGCAATATCTTCTAAAATTTCTCTAAGATTCTTATTGAAAGTTGGATAGAAATTTTTTTTGAGTTCTTATCTGTTGACTAGTTTATTGATTCTTTCTCTGGCATCAGTTATTTTGTTTATCATTTTGGTCCTCCTGATTGGGGCTATTTTTCCTTTTAATATATGGCGCTCCTTGGTTGCCATTCATATTTATACATCAAAAGACGGGGTTGTTTAGTACAGGTAGCTATTTTCTGTTATCGTGTAGGCCGGACCAACTGCCTGGATGGGCTAGCTGGGAATTGTGGAGAATTTGTTCTCAATCCTCTCATATCCATCACCTCTCCCTCTCCCCTTCTCCCCACATAGACCACTCACTCTTTCCCTCTACTGGATTCTTCTCTCCCTGGCCCCCAACCCCCAGCCACCAGTCCATCCAACAACTGCAACAAGTCAACTCCTACAGTGTGAGCCAGCCTGAAATAGCTCTGCAGAGGCTTTGGCAGCATTGGGTCACTTCCCAAGGATACCGCCTTAGTGCCAGGTTATCTCATTTCCCAGGTGCCCAGTAGATACATGTTGCTCATCCAAAGTTAGTACCAGCATTTTGTGGACAGGGTGTTAGAAGCCCTGAAGTTAATGCACCCAAGCAGCTCAAAGTAGCCTGTACAGTCTGCTGGTGTCTGCCCATCCCACATCTGGATGTGGCACAACCTAACTGTCCAGTATAAGGAGTCCATTTGGTACCGTGGTCCCTGGAGAACCTTTAGGGCACTGCCGGCCTGCCCACAGAGATCGCAGTGGATCCTGGGTATTGAGATTTAAGGCATTAGTGTGGAAGACTCACAGTCCTAGACTCATGCCTGAAGCAGAAATGCTATTTTCATTTCTTTCTGCCTTTGTGTATAACGGGATCAAAACAAACTGAGGGCTGGAGATAGACAGAACTATTCCTAGGAACCAGAAAGCTATTTCCAGCAGCCAACATGAAAGATAGTTGGATACATTTTCCACTCTGAGGGGGCTGCAGTGGGGACAGAGTACAGGTCAGTTACTATCAACGGACTAATTTACTGTAGAATTATATTCAAGCTGAACTATGAGAAGCAAAAGAAAGAATGCTGTTCAAGAAGGATTTTCCAAAGAAAGAGTAAAAAAAAAAAAAAAAATCCATTGGTTTCAATGGCAGTGGTAAAACAAGAACGTTTTGAACTCTGTGCAACCAAGGACTTCAAAGTTGATCTGCATGCCTTGTCCCGGGTGACTAGTTCTCCAGCTAAACTAGCAAACACCAGAGACTGAATCAAGAGTAAGAGCCGCATCTGTGCCTTCCTTAGTCCTTTACTCTGAGTAAAAATACAAATACCTGTATTCAACTCCCAACCCCCTTTATTGACTAATTCATGGGATCCAGTTGACCACCACTGATAAGTTTTCCCATTCATT
>NW_021157415.1:0-1718 GCF_002837175.3 Physeter macrocephalus | reverse complement strand
CATCGGCAGGCGGACTCTCAACCACTGTGCCACCAGGGAAGCCCGGATGTTCAGTTTTGATAGACTTTCCAAAATGGTTGTAATAATTTCTCCTTCCTCAGACCATGTATGATAGTGTAGTTTGCTGCAACCTTGCTAAAACTGGATATTTCTGGCTTCCTTAAGCTTTCTAATCAGATCAATAAGAAAAAATTTCATTTTAATTTACATTGTAAAATTATTAGTGAGATTGAGATCTTTTAATATATTCATAGGCTCTTTGCATTTTTGCTATTTTCCTCTTTGTATCCTTTGCTCTCTTTTTTCTTGAGTTTTTGATCCAGGATCAATATCCTGGATCTAGCCTATATATTGTATCTCTCTCCTGTGCTTATTCTTTGTTTATGGTGATGGGGTTTTTAAATTCCCCATCCAAAAGTTATATAAATTTGTAGTTTACTTGTTGGTCTTTTCCTGCTGTTCTGGCTTTAGTATTATATTGAGAAAGAAAGGCCTTTTCCACACAAAGATTTTTATAGTTTTTTCTCTTATATTTTCTTCTAGTGCTTTTATAGTTTTACTCTTTACATTTAATTTTTTAATGTTTCAGGAACTTATTTTTGTTAAAGTATGAGATGCAGAGTTTTAATTTTATTTAAAAAAACGGATGGCTTACTTCTCCCAACACCACTTACTAATTCACCCTTTCCCCACTGATTTGAAATGCCACATGTTAATATCCTGTGTGAGTTCTGTGATGTTGTAATTATTGTAGCTTTAGAATGTATTTTGATTCTTCTCCAAAGACAGCTACTTTTTGGTAGTCTTTAAATTATTTTTCATAGCTATTTTTACATGTTCTTCTTGCTTTTCAGTTTTTCAAAATACTCTCATGGAATCTTATTATTGGAATTGCCTTAAAGTGGTAGATTCATTTGGGAGAGAATTGCTCTTTTTAAGTCTTTGAACCTTTCTGCCTGGAACCATAGAATGTCTCTTTTTCTCTGGTTATCTATTATGATTTTCACTAACATAGCCTTCTTTATATAGGTATTATACATATTAAAATGATTCTGAAGGACTAGTTACTGTTTTAATCATTTTATCGATTCTAAAATGTACTTTACTCCACATTTTAGCATCCCTGAAGTTGGAATATGTCTTATAATTGATGGGTAAGAAAGCATCGCGTCATAATTGGGCAGCACTTTTTCTTTCTTAGTTGTACATAATAATGATGCATCTTATAATTAGTAGGTATCTTAAGTTCTATGAAATATGGTATTAACTTAAGCACCTCTGTACCTATTTTTACACAGGTCTAACCATTTAAAATAAGTGTTTTTCCTCAATTAAGTAAACAATAAATGAAAATTGATGCTCCTTTTTAATAGTAGTGTCTTTAATGCAAGGATATGATGTGTTTATAATTACAGGACACTTGTCTCCTACGGAAACAGATGGTGACATGCTTGGTTATGATTTGTATAGCAGTGCCCTGGCAGATATTCTCAGTGAACCTACCATGCAGCCGCCCATTTGTGTGGGGCTGTATGCACAGTGGGGAAGTGGGAAATCCTTCTTGCTCAAGAAACTAGAAGGTATAGGGCATGTTTGTAAAAAGTCTGCATATATAACAAAGTTTTCTCTTGTGTATTTTTTTTTTTAAGTAAAGAAGAATAGAGTTTTGTTTTTTTTTTTAAGCATCTTTATTGGAGTATAATTGCTTTACAATGGTG
>NW_021157414.1:0-1719 GCF_002837175.3 Physeter macrocephalus | reverse complement strand
CTATAATGAATAGAGCCGTTATAAGCATTCTTGTACGTGTTTGAGTGAATTTTCAGGCATTTTTATTAGGTACATAACAGGAATTTCTGAGTGACAGGGTCACACTTACACAGCTTAGTGGATGCTGCTAAATTGCCTTCCAAAGTGATAGTTCAAAGTGATATGTGTCCCTCAGCAATTTATGAGCCTTCCAGTTTATCTACACCCTCCCAACACTAGGTATGGCCTTTAGAAGATTTTATTCATGCTGATGGATGTCTTTTGTATCTTGTTGGTTTTATTTTGCATTTTTCTGCTGGTCAGTAATGTTGAGCTCCTTAGCAGATGCTATTGATCATTTGGATATCCTTTTTTGTGAAGGATCTAGACAATATTTGCCCATTTTTAACTGAGTTATTTATCTTTTTTTGTTGATTTGGGTGGTGCATTGAAATGACATATTTGTTGGAAATTAGGTGGCCGTATTTATGTGTGGGTCTGTTCCACTGGTTTGGTTTCCTATCTTTGCATCAGTATCACAATAGTTTAACCAATATAGCTTTAGACAACTCTTTGTAGCTGGTGGTGTAAGCGCTCCAACGTCATCTTCTTCAGAACTATCTTTGTTATTTCCAATCCTTTGAATTTTAGAATAGGCTTATCAATTTCCACCGAAAGTCCACTGGGATACCAGCTGAGATTTCACTGAATATATAGATCACTTTGAGGAGAATCGACTTTTGTTTTAGTCCCCCAGTCCTTGAAGGTGGAACAGTAGATTCTTATGATTTGTGAAATCTGTATTTCCAAATTAGCCTGCTTGTTAAAATTTGTATCCCCAAATCGAGACCTGTGGCATTTGGGGGTCGTTGTGGGTATGATCAGAGTGGTGACGATCTCAGGTTGCCTGGCGGACACGTTCCCAGCTGAGACAGAGCAAGGCGAGCCCCGCTTTCTTGTTTCAGCTCTCACGCTAGGAGTAAACAAGCGTCCTTTTCACGGTTAATTTAGTGCCACAGTTTTTGAAGTTTTGTGCCTTTGGTTGGTGATTTTTCTGTTTAAAATGAGGTGATGCCTCGGGATGCTCAGCACAGGAAGGCTGTGATGTGCCTTGTGGAGAAAATACACGTGTTAGAGAAGCTGTGTTTAGTCATGGATTATAATGGTGTTGGTCGGGAGATCGATGTTAATGAATCAATAGCATACATTAAATAAGGTGCTTGACAAAATGTTGTGACCAGAGGTTTGCAGGAATCTAACCTCAGGTTTCCCCAAGGAGCAATGGTCAGTATTCACTAATCCAGTGTCTGCAGACCTCATAGAACATAAGTACTGTGAACAACAAGAATCGGCTGTATTTCCCGCTGTAAATTTGACTTTAAAAAAAAAACTGAAGTATAGTCGATTTACCACATTATATTAGTTTCAGGTGTCCAACATAGTGATTCAATATTTTTATAGATTATACTCCATTTAAATTTATTAGAAAATAATGGGTATAAATCCCTGTGCTGTGCAATACATCCTTTTTGCTTACCTATTTTATACATAGTAGCTTATACCTCTTCATCCTCTATCCTCATCTTTCCCCTCCTCCCTTTCCTGTCCCTACTGGTAACCACTGGTTTGTTCTATGTATCTGTGGGTCTGTCTCTGTTTTGTCATATACATTCATTTGCTTTGTTTTTTAGATTCCACATGTAAGTGATATCATAGAGTATTTGTCTTTCTCTGTCTGAC
>NW_021157413.1:0-1719 GCF_002837175.3 Physeter macrocephalus | reverse complement strand
CTGGGCCCGTGAGCCATGGCCGCTGAGCCTGCGCGTCTGGAGCCTGTGCGTACCGCAAAAAAAAAAAAAAAAAAAAAAAAAAAAAATTTATGGAAATAAAGCACAAAGATTTTATTGTGCTAACAGAGCTAACTATTTATGTAACTCTCTTGGTCGTTATTTGTCATAGCAAAAGTATAATATATAGTTTTAATGTCTGTGTACATATTAGTTTGGTTCTTTTTCCACTTAGGTTTATTTCATATGCACATTCAGATACACAAATATAGATCACCAAGTTATCATTTTAATAGCTATATGCTGACATTATTTTACTTTATATTTTGCAAAACCAGTCGTCAAATCAGGACATTTGCGTTGTGCCCAGTTTTTTCCTGTTGTTAATGGTGCAGATATAAATAGCATTATTCAAACAACTTTTTTGTTTTAAATTATTTCCTCAAGCATTACTAAAAGAAATTGTACATCAAAAGACAAACAGTTTTAATACTTTTACCTGTATAGGCTGCTCTACAGAAAGATTCTAAGTCACTGTGTTCTGAGGAATGGACAGTGTGACTGTTTTCCTGTTGCCTCTCCAGCAAGGGGTTTTATTGCTTTTATTTTAATCTGATAAATATTCTTTAATCTCATTCTTGATGAATTTCTTAAACATATTTATTAAAAGGCATTATAATGGTTTAAGTTGACTCTGGCAACAGACTGCCAGGGTTCAAATTCTTGCTCTGATATAGGACTTTCATTAAGTTATGTACTTTCTTTCTGCCTCAGTACCCTATGTTTAAAATGGCAACAATAATGATATTTACCTCAAAAGTATATTGTGAGGATAAAATGAGTTAAGCCCTTAGAACTCTTCTTGGCATTTGGTAAACACCACGTAACAGAGGCCATTATGAGTGCCCATGAGTGCCAGGAACAGTACTAGACTCCAGAGATGAAACTGTAAATACAACAGACAGAAACAGTTTCTGCACTCACAAAGCTCACAGACTAGTTGAAGATACAGGCAATTCCAATCTGTATGGCAGGCATATGGCAAGGGAACATGTTGGGAAGAATGTCTGACTCGAATATTTGATTTTTGTGTTAGAGAAGCTACATAAATGTTCTAAATGTTGGTTTGAGGTTCTATTTCTTCTCACATGAGTTCGTCATAGCCATTGTCTACTTCCCCATGGAGTCTAAGTATTTATTACATATGTGTATATCAATATTTTTCGATATATGAAAGCAATGCTTATTCTGTTACAGCCACACTGGCCTTTGCTGTTCCTTTAACAAGCCATTCTCCTTCCTCAGAGCGATTGATTCGCTGTTCCTTCTGCCTGGAAAGCTCTTCTCCCAGTGTTCAAATGGCCTGTTCCCTCTCCTCTTTCAGTCTCTCTCCTATTTAAAATTGCAAACTTCATCACCCAAGACTCTCTACTCTCCTTCCCTGATTTATTTTTCTCCATTGTACATTTCACTTCTATACTAGGAAACATTTATTTTGCTTCAGTCTCCACCATTAGAACTTAAGACCCATAGAATCAGGAGTTTTGTCAGTTTCATTCTTTGCTCGATCTCCAATAGTTAAAATAGTGTTCAGCACTTAGTAGCTGCTCAATAAATATTTGTTGAATAAATAAATTGTCACTCATACAAAATTGATATAACGTACATATTCTGGAACTTACTTTCTCATTGAAGGACACATCTTTTTTTTTTTTTTTTTTT
>NW_021157412.1:0-1719 GCF_002837175.3 Physeter macrocephalus | reverse complement strand
CACCAGGGAAGCCCCATATTTAAAGTCTGGTTCATGAGAGCAGAATTTGATTGCTGGTGTGAGACCCTCCCAATCTCAGATCTGCTTCCTCCTGTCACGAAAATCAGTGATGTTCCAACCTGCAGGTGTTCCATCTGTCTGGTTTGGAGTGAAAACTGGGTGGAGCAGAGCCACTAACTGACCCATGATGAACCAATAGCACGAATGAGAAATGAATCTTTGTTTTTTTAAGCCACTGAAATTTGTCGTTGTTTCTCCAACATCACCTGCATCCAGCCTGCTCCAGATACCCTGACGCACGATAATGTCTTCAAAAGGTCAGGGAAAAAATCTCATTCATTTTTATCCTAACATAGTGTCTTGCACAGAGTAAGTGCTCATAAATGACTGTTGAATAAATGATCAGTCATTAATCTCTGAGCCTCTATTTGCCCAATCTGTGAAACAGGATAATAAATTTCTTGCTCTTTTACTTTTCCAGGCTCCTGGGGGGCTAGAATGCAATTATGTGTAAGAAAGTGGTTGTGAACCATAAAATGATTAACACATCTCAAGCATTATTATCAGATGATAAACTATTCATTCATTCAGAATTCCTTCTCAGGTACTCTCTTAGTACCTGAGACAATTAACACATGAACACAATTCTCGAGTTCTGTTGCTGTTCTTAAGCTCAGGAATAATTACAGTGGTCAACAGCTATTGAACGGTCAATACATGCCAGGCACTGTGCTGGGTGCTTGTCACACCATTGTCACTTATAATCCTCAAAGAGCCACAGGAGATGGGTACCATATGCCTATTTTACAGAGAGCAAAACTGAGGTTCAAAAGGGTTAAGTAACTGGCCCAAGGTCAAATCGCTAGAAAGTGGCAGAGTTGGGAGCTTAGTCCATAACCCCAAGTATTTGGACTCCTTTGGGAATATAAATGCAAGTATTTGGAATCAAAGCCATTAGCCAGAGCTCTATTCTACCCCCCATGAGAGGTGTGAATTAAACACTCTGTGAACTGGGCAGGGAGGAGCACGGCAAGCCCGGGAGTCCTTACTATGACCACTCAAGGGACAGCAGAGATACTACATAAAGCAGACTGCCCAGACACACATCTTCCCCGAGTGACACAGGCTGAGCTGGTGCCGGGTGTTTTCAAATTTAAAATACACATCCATGCAGAGGCATCCACTCCCAAGAGCAAAAACCAAAAAAAAACAAACACTAAAACAAAAAAAGGAAGCATTTATTTCTCACTTTAGAAAAGTTTATGCCATTAAAAACATTTTAAATAGTGTCAGCCTCATGAGCGTCTGACCAGTGCGGTCGCACAGGGCTGGGCACTCAGAAGGCCCCGTACTCGGGGTCTCAGGCTCTGAAGTCACCATCTTGAAATTATCAAACTTTCCCTTAGCATTTGTGTTTTGTAAGTGAAGCCGGAAGGGACAGTGGATCTTGCTTCAGAGGCCTAGAGCCTTACCCCCCCCACAGCCCCAACTCCTGCCACCCACTGCTTCCCAAGGGAGGACTCTTAGCAAACCGCATGTTCCAGACCCCCTTCCCTGTCCCCTCCTGAGCACAGGCATAGAGGTCAGGGCAGGGGTGGCACGTGGGGCAGAGTGCTAGAACTGAAATCCCTCCCCTACATTTGCCGACTGTATAATCATATACAGTCGGCAAATGTTATAATGGGCATATTGTTTAACCTCTCTAAGCCTCCATTTCCT
>NW_021157411.1:0-1721 GCF_002837175.3 Physeter macrocephalus | reverse complement strand
ATTGTAAAACAGTTATACTCCAATAAAGATGTTAAAAAAAAAAAGTATAATTTTTTAAGGAAGTGCCATATTGTTTTCCAGAGTGGCTGCACCTTTTCACATTCCCATCAGCAATGCACAAGGGTTCCAATTTCTCCACATAAAAGCCAACACTTGTTTTCTTTTTATCTTTTCTTTTGATAATAGCCATTCTAATGTATGTGAAGTGGTATCTCATTGGGGTTTTTATTTGCAGTTTGTCAGTCTTTTTAATCTCCCTTCAATCTGGAATAGCTCCTCAGTCTCTCCTTGATGTTTGTGACCTTGATAGTTTTTCTTTTGGTCCTCCAAGTGAATAGTGGCTCAAGCAGAAGTTTAATTAATTATCACTCCCATAAATTCCAAAACCAATGGTCCTGATCAGTAGATAGTGATTCAAGATCCCATGCTTCTTCCATATTGCAGCTTTGCCATCTTCTTAATGTGGTTTCCAAATGACCTTGAAATTTTGAAGATTGGAGACATGCTATTTTGTAGAATATCTCTGTTTGTGTTTATCTGATGTTTCCTCATGACTAGATGCAGGTTATACAATTTTAGCAGGAATGTAAAAGAATTGTGTTCTGTGTTCTCATGCCATCCTAATATAGTTTTGATTTGTCTCATTACTGATGGCTTAAATTCAATTCGTGATTAAGGCAGTGTCTGCTACTCTTCTCCACTAAAAAGTTACTCCTTTTTTCTTTAATTAATAAATATTTTGTGAGTAATATTTTGACACTACATTAAGTATATAAATGAGATACTAAATTATGCAAATATGTAAACTTTGAGGCTATGTTAATAAAATTTCCTCAACAAACTTGATTTCTTTCTTTTCATCAGTTTGGATTCATGGTTTCCTATTTTATTCAGTGGGTTATAATCTGTTCCTATCATTGCTTATTTTGATACTCAAATTGTTCCAGATTTGGCTACTCAAAACTTATTAAAGCTGGCTTTTCTTACCTTTTAACATGTTACCATCATTTTATGAAGACTTCCTTACCTGCAACAATAAAATATTCCAGGCTCATCTTCTGTTTTCTCTGCTGTAGGCTTGGAATCAGCCATTTCACCAAAGGGCTCTAGTTCTTCTTAAAAGAGAAGGGTATTTAAGAGCTAGGATCTGGGTGCTAGGTGTATTATTATTATTATTTTTAGTAGACTTCAGGTTTTACTGCCAAAAATTACAAAAAAAACCTGATTTTTAAAACCTGTGAAGTGTTAGAATTGTAAATGAGGGGCTGTGAATCTGTAACATCTACTTTAATTTTATTTTTTTAACTTAATTTTTTTACTGAAGTATTGTTGATGTACAATATGTGCTAGGTGTGTTTGTTGCTATTGGGGTATTGTTGCTCCCAAGCCTCTCAGTGGAGAGACCTAAGGAATATATGTTCTATGTACACACATATACATCCACATAAATATGTAAAGGGTGGCAGAATATGCCACCCCAAAATGTGCTACTATGGCCTAAGGATTATTTTGAACAAAATGTTCTTAAAAAACAGCAGGTGCAGGAAGGGTGTTCTGACATCCCCTTTTCTACCTGAAAGCAGGAGATGAAACCCCCATGTAAAAGATGTATTCCTTATACCAGGAGGAAAGACACATTCTTATCACCAGAGATAGGGAGTCTGAGAAAATTGTATACAACAGACCTTGTTAAAAATCACTCTTTTTTTTTTTTTTTTTTT
>NW_021157410.1:0-1721 GCF_002837175.3 Physeter macrocephalus | reverse complement strand
TGTACAATAATGGGAAGCCATTCTCTGGCAATATAAGTTAAAAATTTTGGCTTCAGATGCATCACCTTCTGGCTATTCGTTTGTTCAACCCAAGCCACCATCTATTTTCCTTAATTAAGTTAACTAACAGTGATTTTGCTCAGAGGGACCAAGTAAGAGTCCTGTTCTCCTACTGCAGGCACTGGATTAGGGCTCCAACACCAGACTAGGGATGGAAAATGTGGTCCAGGTCTAGCCAATAACATGTCAAACTCCTCTTGTCCAGTAGATTTAGTGATAGATACATGGACCAGATAGTATCAGATAGTGCAATTCCACCACCATGGATCCAATTTGATCCTCAAAGAGTAAACCTCGGGATTTTTTTTAAAGCAGCCAGGAAGAAGCAAACTCTTCTTCGTCCAACTTGAACTTTTGGCTGTGGGGCTTAAACGGAGTCAGAAAGCAAAGTCAATATAATTGAGGTAGGCCAAGAGGCAGAAACAAGAGCAGGTAACTTTTGAATCTCTGGGTCAAGCCATGCCTGGAGAGAGTCCCTTTGGTCATTTACTCTAACGGATTTTGTTTTTATTTAAGCCAACCTGAATCGATGTTTTATCATTTACAACTCCATGTAAACCATTCATTACAAAAGGCTATGCACTTGTTACAATGAAGCTGCTATTGTTCAAAGAGGTTTTATTACATTGCTCAGAGAACTGACTTAAGAAACAGTTTACAAGACACAGGTGAAATAAAGTTCATTATTTATAAGCACATCTCATTTCCAATCCCAAATAGCATTTTACAGGTTAAGCACCAAGCACTTTTTTACTCTGGATAACAAGAGTTAACACACATGCACACACACACACACGCAAGACAAAAGTTTACTACCACTGAAAATATTCAGATGCTTCTGTTCCAGTCTCCAAAGAAAATTTTGGAGGAGTTATACACATGGCCTAAACAATGGCAGTAACGTTAGTGGATGCACATAGCATCCTTAAATAACAATATAACAATTGCATATGTAGAAGGCAACAATTGTTTAACAAACAATTTTTCATGTTTATTTAAAAATCTGTCTTTTTTAATAAGTTGAGGCAACAGGATATCCGTTCACCTGGGAATTCATTCATTCCTCTGGATTAGAGGTTTGGTATTTTAAAGGAATTTTCAGGTTTTCCTAAATGATTATGAAAAAATAGGTGCCAAAAAACGTCAGACGTCAGATTTTTCCAAGATGAAAATTAGGTAAAAACCACAGAAAAATGTTGCTGTAGAATAAATAGTTCCATAGCTGGTAAATAAAATTATTCTTTATTGAATATTTATGTAGAATCAGTGGAAAACAAAATAAATAGCTACTCACTGCCCAGATGTTTGAAAATGCATAGCAAAAATATAAACTCAGAAGGGTGCCACTACCATTGTTATAATTCAATAAAAAATTACCTACAAAATTTTAACAAAGGTATAACGAGAGAGAAAATAAAAATAGTCTCAGGAGAAACACATATGCAAAGTTTACAATTATTCACAGGAGTGAGTTTTCCAACTGGCTATGGTTAAAAACAGTGACATTTTTCAAAAATTTCATTCCAGACATAGAACATTTTTTCACTTCAAGTATTCACATACATCAATAAAAATAGAAATGTGTGTATATAATTAGGTCAGTTCTATTAATACACATGTTCAACTTTTTTTACTGGGAATGATCTCTTACAAGTTGGTCG
>NW_021157409.1:0-1721 GCF_002837175.3 Physeter macrocephalus | reverse complement strand
CCGCATGCGACCGCTTGTCGAATCCGTGCGTCAGTCACACACTGACCCGGCGGGGCGGCTCTGGATATTTTAATTTCTCCCGGGGTGTTTTTCTACGTTCTGCTTGTTTTTATGTACGAGTAGTACGGCAGTGCAGCGAGCGTTCCGCAAATGGTGTAGGCCAGATGACGATGTAGACGATAAAGTTGTCGATGATGGCCGAGGCGGAGGCAAGAATAGGTCCTCGGCGGTTCAGGCGGCAAAGCTAGGAGGCGGGGAACGCGTGGATGGGAGGAGCGAGCAACGTTCAGCAGCAGCTGCAGCAGTCGAAGGAAGCGGTTATGCCTACGAATACGAAGGGAGACGCAGGTCGAGAAGTCGCTCTCTGCGTGTGCACCATGCAAGAGAAAGTGACACTGAAGCTTTAAGCGAGAGGACTGCCGAAGGAGACGGCACGCATCCCACCTACGAAAGTACAAAACGGCACAATATGGCAGCCGGGGACCCTGGGGGGTCATGCAAGAGGCGTCAGCTCGTACCACAGGAGAGGTTTCGGAAGTCGATCGCGGGAAAGGTACACAAGAGAAGACGTAGGTGAAGGCGCAAGGCGAAGGAAACTTGGACGAGAGGAAAGCGGTCGAAGAAGCCACAGCAGCAGCCCATGTAGAGGTCGCTGCGGAGCCACACATGCGACAGGTGAGGAGATCATCTTGCGCCTTTATTTTCAGCTGAAGTGGTATTCCCATTTAGGCCGTTGTTTCTGTGGACAGCGAAGAACCGGTGCACATACATATATATGTTATTCGCACGCACCGGTATCCGTTCACTTCCGCATCAACGTTAGCAAATGTACTTCAGCATATGCGCCGGGAAGTTCTTCTTTACACGTGAGTAACGCGTAGCTCCAAGAGCACGTATGGGTGGGGGAGCAGCTGCGTGGACGGTGGCGTGAATGTAAGTCATCGTCCTTGTTGCCTCCTTTTTTTTCCAACGGCAATGTAAGCATCATACGCAGCCGGCGACAAAATCTCTCGTGTTTTCAGTGGAGAGAATAACAATAAACAACTGGCATGTAGCGTCCCGGCAGCGGAACAATGGATGGTGATGTTTGGCGTATTCGCTGCGCAAACTACTGTCATCACGCGGCTCTGCGTTGTGCACTCTTCTCTTATCAATTTTCCCACTTGGCTTCATCTGCGAGGATGCGCGGATACGTGTGGAAGGTGCGACTGATAATGTTTGTGACTACGTCTTGTTGAATCCAGTGACCTTTTAACCGCGAGTGAAAGTACAGACGAAGACAATGAGGTACAGTAAACATAAGATAAATTGGCAAAGACAAGATGATGACTGGGTAGGTAAGCGGCCCGTATGGACTGGACTGTGTACTCTCCACTAGGTAGTAGTCTTACGACATTAGATACGAAATCCGTAGACTACATATGTGAATGTAGTCTGTTTACATACGCATATGTGTGCACGTGTATGCATATAGACATGTATGTATGTGTACATGAAAGAGGGAAGATACATGTAAATGGATACACGTTCCTTTCTCTTCTGTCTAGTTGCCATGAAGAGTCTGGTTTTTCCTACGAGCAGCCTACCTAGTGTGTGGTTATGGTAGCATCTACGGTTAGCATGCTTTGATATGCATTTTGCAGACTACCGGCGCGAGTCGCCCCACGGTAGCAAACGTCCTTCAAGTGAGAGAAAAGTGACACTGGCGAATGTAACTGCTC
>NW_021157408.1:0-1722 GCF_002837175.3 Physeter macrocephalus | reverse complement strand
CTGCGTCGGCAGGCAGACTCTCAACCACTGCGCCACCAGGGAAGCCCAAGAGTCATTCTTTAATGCTGCTAAATACTTAAGCAGTCTAATATTTCAAATCAAATTAACCTATAAGCAGTTTTAGCTCCCAGCCTTTTTCCCCTACTTCTCCTTTCTGAACCATCTGTACAGGAGTTCTCAACCTCAGCACTCTTGACATTTTGGACCAGATAATTCTTGTTGTGGGGTGTGGGTATCTGCCCTATGCATCGTAGGATGTTTAGCAGCATTTCCAGCCACCACCCACTAGATGCAGTAGTATGCCCAGTGTGATAATCAGACATGCCCCTCGACATTGCCAAATATACCTTGGAGGATGCAAGAGGTATTGAGAGGAGGGAGTTGCCTGTGGTTGAGAATAATCTCAACCAGCACTATGATACAGACATATAATGAAAGTTACAAATGTAAGCTACTTGTATAATTTTAAATATCCCAGAAGCTACATTAAAAAAATAAAGAGAAACAGATTTAGTTTTAGTATTATATTTTATTTAACCCAACATATTCAAAATATTACCATTTAAACATGTAATCAATTTTTTTAATTATTAATGAAATATTTGATGTTCTTTTTTCTTACTAGTCTTCGAAATCCAGCACATATTAGTTAAGACTAGTCACATTTCAATTACTTGGTAGCCATTTGTGGCTAGTAGCCACCGTGTTGGACAGCTCAGACCTGGACAGTTTTCCCTAGGCTGAGAACTCATTTTTTTCAAGAAGAATAAAGAAACCTTTTCTTTTCTTGCCTCCTAATTATCCATAACTATAATCAAATATAGCAAGTTTCAGGATCAGAAAATTTTAAAAGAGATGGAGGACAGGGGATCTGGGATAGGCAGTAGATGTGGAAAAAGATAAGGAAAATGAAGAAATGTCTGCAAGAGAATGCCATTCCTCCACTGGCTCAGTGCATTTCACTAGCAGGTCATGTAGAGATGTCAGTTTTTATCTGCGTTCCACACCCAAAATCCCCAGCCCAGGAATAATACTCTATTATTTTCAAACACGTATCTCACTACTCTACAGAAGATGCTCTCACACTGTTTATGAAAACCTTTTCGCTAAGTACTGACCTCTCTCAAGTTCCCCCTGGGTCATGTGTTACAGAGGTTTGGGATAGAAACTTAATCCAAATCTTCGCATTCTAAACCCTTTAATCTACAAATGAAGAAACCAGAGTCTAGTCAGGACCAGAAATCAGCCTGAGGCCTTAGCGCTCATTATTGGTCCAGAGCCATGGTTCCAAGCCCTCTCCCCACCCCTCCCTAGCTGTGCTGTTTTCAATGAACAACTTCACTCACCTACTGGACCCTCGATTTCTTCATACCGACAACAGAAACAATGTTATCTCCTTTGTTTTTGTGAGAATTACCTCAAATAAATTAATACATTTGAAAATATCAGGCTCAGTGGGCCTGTGATCCTAAATGTTTGTTGAATCTGAAAAGGCAGCACATAATAGAATCAGAAGGTAAGAAGCGACTTGGAGATTTGTTTTAACCCATTCTTTCCCCCTCAGGAGTATTATAGCTAATCTATCAAGGCCGATGAAACTATAAATTTTTATGTAAAAGCTTTAAAGGAAGGATTGTAAGACCTCTCTCAACAGTACATTCCAATAAGGGACAACTCTTTTTTTTTTTTTTTTTTGCGGTATGCGGGCCTCTCACTGTTGTG
>NW_021157407.1:0-1722 GCF_002837175.3 Physeter macrocephalus | reverse complement strand
TCGATCTATGCCACCTGTTCCTAGAGTGGCACCCTTCCCCCCTTCTCACATCCTCTACCTCTCCTGGAGTCAGAGTTATGTTTCCCTTCACTGAAATCTCATAGGAAGAGTCCCTCAGACCCAACCTGTGTCCTTCATACCAGCCCCTCCCAAATTCTCCTCCAGACATTTTCACATTCCTCATTCCTTCTCCGTCTTAACAGCCACAGTAGGGTCCTCCTCACCACATCCACATACCCTCAAGACTCCAGGTGAGAACTGACTTCTCTTTCTTCTATGACGCTCTCTACCCACTCACGTAGCTTTCAACTTTTCACCTTAGCATTTTTTTGTGGGGGAAGAAAAGGATTCTGCAGCTACTGATTCCACATACTTGTCATGTCACCAGTGTGAAATCTGGTTTCTACTCCTGCTGGGCTCCAAAGTGCCACATGCCTTAGCTCTTTCAGATTCCCTGACCCAAGGCCCCTCCTTCTGGCCCTCTTCACAGGATTTGGGACACTCGGTTCCAGGTTCCACACCACCTGCCATTTTGGTTCTCACAGATGACTCCTCTGTCCCTTTTGGATTCTATTCTTCCTCCTGATCTCTAAAACTGTAGTGATTTCAAAAGATTCTGCCCATTTGTTCTCTCTCTCTATCCCCTCTCTTATCAATTTTATCTACTCTCACAACTTCACTGTAAACAAATCATATCCCCAATCTGGTCCTAAGCTCTGGGTTAGCTTTTCCAACTTCCTTTGAGACACCGTCAACTGAATACATCTCTGAAACTTCACACTCTACTCTCTAATACCAAACTTATCAGTGTTCTCCATACCCAAACCTAAACCATTTTTTCTCCTACCTTCCCTATTTCTGTTCATTTCTTGAACTAGAAACATTTCTTAATCTAGCAACAGCTCAAGGTAGAAGCATCAGCCCTGACCTCCACCCCACCCTGCCCCCGGCAGGACAGAGGTGGAGTAAGGGTGGGCTCTGCTCTAACTGCAGTTCAGGGGCCAGATAGACAGTGGTCCTGCAATCTTCAATGCATGCATGCCTTCCAAGGAGGGGTCCCAGGTGCTGACATCCAGATGCCAAGAGAAGAAAGGGCATTGAGACTCTTGTGTGGGAGGTTTGTACAGACCAGGTCCAGAAGTGGCACACATCACTCTGCTCACATTCCATTGGCTAGAACTTGGCCACATGACCTAGTTGCAAAGGAGGCTGGGTAATGTTGTCTATCTGTGTGTCCAGAGGGAGATGGGTTTAAGTGAGTATTCTCCCTGTAACCTGTATTCAAAACCTCAAAGGAGGTAACCCCTACTTCTTCTGATCTCCTTCCTTTTTCCCGTTAGTCACAGGTCCTCTTGAGATTTCCTCCACGATGCCACTCATCATATCCAGTACCACCATCTTAGCTAGGCCCTCATAAGCTCTAACTGGGGGACTATAATGGCCTTCTAATTAAAATCTTTCCCCTTCTTATCTCTCCTTTATTCAACAAATATTTATTAAGGACTATAGTCCAGGCATGATGTTAAGTGGCTAGGGGGAAATGAGAAAATGGATAGACCTTGTCCCTGCATTTATAACCTCGTGGGGAATATAGATGAATAAATGGCTCTTACCACATTGGATTGTTATTACCTGTGATGGGGAAGTGTAGGGTACAAAAGAAATATGTGGGAGGGGGGCTTCCCTGGTGGCACAGTGGTTAAGAATCCACCTGCCAATGCA
>NW_021157406.1:0-1723 GCF_002837175.3 Physeter macrocephalus | reverse complement strand
TTTAAATGCATGCTGATATGACAGCTGTCACATACAGTCTAACAAAATTGTTTCCAATGAAGTTAAAGACAACTAAATGCTACTAGAGCCATCTTACGGAAAAAAAAGGAACGAAACTTTTGGCCAACCCAATATTTTCTGCCTCTGTGATTTTGACTGTTCTAAGTACCTCATGTATGTGGAGTCATATATTATTTGTCATTTTGTGACTGGCTTATTTCTTTTAGCATAGAAGTGGTATTTCATTGCAGTTTTAATGTGTTTTTCTCTAACAGTGATATTGGGCATCTTTTCATGTGCTTATTGATCATTTGGCTATCTTCTTTGAAGAAATGTCTATTCACGTCCTTTGCCCATTTTTGAATTAGGTTGTTTGGTTTCTTGTTGTCGAGTATTAGAAACTGTGTAATCAGAAAATTAACCCATTATCAAATATATGACATTAAAATACTTTATGCCATTCTGTGGATTGCCTTTTTACTTTGTTGATATTGTGTTTTGATGCACACTTTTTGAAAATTTTCATAAAGTCCAGTTTGCCTAATTTCTCATTTGTGGCCTGTGCCTTTTGTGTCATATCCAGGAAATCGTTGCCAAATGCGGTGTCATGAAGATTTTGCCCTATGTTTCTTCCAAGAATTTTATAGTTTTAGTTCTTACACTTAGGTCTTTCGTTCACTTTGAGTTTATTTTCGCGTGTGGTGTTAGGTAAGGGTCTAACTTCATTCTTTTGAATGTGGATATCCAGTTTTCTCAGAACTGTTCGTTGAAAAGACTATCCTTTCCCATTGAATGGTCTTGGCACCCTTGTCAAAAATCATTTGACTATATATGTGTGGGTTTATTTCTGGAATCTCTGTTCTCTTCAGTTAGTCTGTATGTCATTCTTCTGGTTTGATCATTGTAGAGTAAGTTTTAAAATCAAGAATTCCAGCTTTATTGTCCTTTTTCAAGATGGTTTTGGTTATTTGGGGTGACTTGAAATTAGATATGGATTTTTGGATGGGGTTTTCTATTTCTGCAGAAAACTTTTTTGGGATTTTGAGAGGGATTGCATTGAATCTGTAGATTGCTTTGGGTACTATTGTTGTGTATTATATTGTTTGATTTTCATATACTAAACCATCCTTGCATTCCAGGAATAAAGCCCACTTGTTCATGGTGTTTAATACTTTAAATGTGCTGCTGAATTTGGTTGTCCAGAATTTTGTTTAAGATTTTTGTGTCAGTGGTCATTAGGGATATTGATCTGTAGTTTTATTTTTTATACTGTCTTTGTCTGGGTTTGGAATCAGGGTGATCCTGGACTCATAGAACAAGTTAGGTGTTCCCTTCTCTTCAATTTTTGGGAAAACTTTGAGAAGGATTAGTATTGGTTCTTCTTAAAATGTTTAACAGAATTCATCAGTGAAGCCCTCCGATTCTGGTCGGGGAACTAATATCCCGCAAACTGCACAGTGTGGCCAAAAAATAATAATAAATAAATAGGGACTTCCCTGGTGGTCCAGTGTTTAAGAATCCGCCAGGGGATGTGGGTTGCATCCCTGGTTGGGAAACTAAGATCCCACACGACGTGGCGCAGCTAAGCCCGTACACTCTAGAGAGCATGCCACAACTAGAGAGCCCATGTGCTGCAAATACTGAGCCTGAGTGCTCTGGAGCCTTCACGGCACAGCTAGAGAGCCCTCGCACCACGACCGCTGAGCCCATGCACTCTGGAGCC
>NW_021157405.1:0-1724 GCF_002837175.3 Physeter macrocephalus | reverse complement strand
GAGATATAGAACCAATGCCATGTCTCCTTTTCTGTTCTCATCTTGGAAGAGAAAAAAAGATTGGTTCTCCTTCATGCAAAGAAGCTACAGCAGAGGGCAGCAGAAGCAGAGATCACTAGGAGAATGAACTGAAGCTTCTAAGAAGAGAGTTAACTTCCTTTCTGTAACAACTATGCAAGTAATTAAAGAATCCTCCTTGAAAGTTAACTTCCTTTCACTAATAACTATGCAAGTAATTAAAGAATCCGTCTTGAAAGTCCTCGAGGGAAAAAAGAAGGCCCTAAAATTTCCAGTCTTGGGGGAGCCGGAAAGAATGATGGCACCCCCATTCTGAGAAAAGGAGAAAGGTTTTGGAGGTGGGGTATCTGATAACTGGTCCATATATTTTGAGTTTGAAGTGATCGCAGAACATCCAAGAGGCTCTGAGAAGGGAGTGAGTTGAGCCAGACTGAAGGTTCTCAGACATAAATGCACGCTAGGATCTGTAGAAATTTCCGCGGTAGCAATCTGTCCCTCTTCGCCAGAAACTCTGCTTCAGTTGCTCTAGGGTGAGGCCAGGGCAGTCGTTTAAGTGACCAGGCTTAGAGCTGCAGATCTCCTGCATAGAGGTCAGGTTCACGCTGTTTAGGTGGAGCAATCCGTCCTACCTTAAGGCGGTGTGGTTGATTGACAAGAACAGTGAGAGAGGACCAGACCTGGGTTTACTTCCTTGCTCGGCCACTTCCTGGGTATTGGGACCTTCGACAGGTAATTAACATTTCTGAGACTCACTTCCCTTTTTCGTATAATATAGATAACATCTCCTATCTATAAGACGGATGTGAAAAGATGGAAGTCTACTGAGTTATAGTATGTCATCAAGTGATTCTATTCTCCCTTCTCTTTTTATATTGAAGTCTTGAAAATGGTTGTTTTTTTAAACTCATTTGCGTAGTTACTGATTTGTAATACATACTTTGCTTTTAAAAAGATATTGACCAAGTACATTCTTCTATACTGATCAAGTTGCATGTTCCATTTACTGGGTGCTGAAGGGGCAGTGATAGCCATAGTGCTGATTAATGGACATTGTGACCCATGGTACATGTTTAAAGATGGACAGTAATTGCTTGCATAAAACTGGAAAATATGCATAAAATTCCCGATGGACCATGGAACTGACATTTAAATGTGCATGTATACTATACACCTGTATTAAACATGCAGACACGTACATATCCCTGTGGCCTTCATCTACGTCTATGAAGACTCATGTGTCCTTCATTTCCTTAACAAATCTTCATTTCCTTTTATACATCATGGAAATCAAAATTCTCCATCTTCCAAGTTATGTAGACTCTTTTGACAGGAGGGTAATACCATCCAAAGCAAGAAATAGATTCTGTGAGCCTTAAAAAAATAGACCCAATGAATTGAACTAGAGACAAAACTCTGAGACCTTGAAGGTAATTTGTGTTAATGATATAGTCTTCAATAGATGAATTAAACATTTAATCTGTATGTTCCCATTGTGAAATGTTTCTGTTGACGTCACTCCCTTGGCAAACACCCATTTTCTCTCAATAGTTAGAATTCATCAACTACAGCACCAGTAAAAAGAGCCAAACACATGTGGCCATCAAAAATGCCTCCTCACTGTTATTCAACTATAAATAATAATCTATAAAATTATATGGTATCATTCAGTAATTGCTATGGGCTGAATGTTTGTGTCCCCCCGCCCA
>NW_021157404.1:0-1724 GCF_002837175.3 Physeter macrocephalus | reverse complement strand
CGGCAGGCGGACTCTCAACCACTGCGCCACCAGGGAAGCCCCTAAAGTTGGCAGTTTTGGTACATGATTCTGTGCGGTGCTGTTAGGAGCCCTTGCTAGAAGATCCAGATGTTATTTTGTTTCATGACTACCACAAAATGTTTATGGCTCGAATATTTACTGTAGCTTACCATTCTTTGCAAATACTTGAATGGAGAAATGCAAAGAGGTGTTGTTGGGGAAATACTGCAACATTAAATCAGAAACGTTTTTAAAAACCTGAATTAGAGGAAGCAATAATGAATTGGAAGACCCATCCAAAATCAGATTGAGCAGACAAAATGTTTTTGTTGTTAAAAAAGGAAAGGAGATGATATAAAGCAACCCTAACACTCAACTTGAAGTTGCTACTGGACATACTCTTACCAATTTGTCTGAGGTCAATGCAAGATAGGAGAAATTGTCTATGTCTGGAATACTTGACACAAAAAAAGAGATCGAGACTTTTGGATAGGGCAATTAACGCCTAGAGTGTTTTAAAATTTCATTTTAAGGATGATAGCTTTTAAATGTGAAAAATTATACATTGTGGTATTATCTTTTAGTTTTAAATGATTTTTATTTGGCATTTATTTCTGTTACTGTCCCTTCTCTTAATGTTTGTGATTATCAAATGTCTATATCTGGGAGAGATCACTTTACGTATGACTGAAATATATAATCTTGTCAGAATATTTTGCCTCATAATAAAAACTAACCATGCACTTATTATATATTTTAGCAGCAAACCTCTGTGATAATCCTACAACCCCCAAACAACTCACTCTTTATTATTATAATCACTTACTATTATTTTAAGACGCACAAATAAAGTGTTATGAAAAATGCAGAATAATATGATTTGGGGGGTTTCCAAGAATTACCAGGAATTCTGATTTCTTGTTCTCAAATCCTGAAGATTACTATCTGTTGGGAATTTGGAAACACCACCCCATGAGGATGGGAGCAAGTACACCTGTGTGTTCCTCCCTTTTGCTGCTGGTCCTGACTCAAACCAGTGATCACAAATGCAACAGCAGAAAAGCAGACAGGGGAAGGAGAGGATAAAAGCAAGACTTGCAATTTGGTGCCACTAGTGGAAATGTTTACCGTTAAAAAGAACTACTCTGCTGAAGAATATGGGGCTGGGTAAACCCCTGATGTCTGACCTCAGCTGCTCTGAGAGTTGCTTACTGTCTGTAGTCATCGTGACCCATTTCACTTCCTTTCTCAACCTCTCAACCCCACCTGGGGTACCAGGATCAATGCTGGGTGATGGGTGAAGGGACATTGTCTGCAGCCCCTGCTTCCCTCCACTTCTGTATCACTCTCACCACTGGGACCTCATCAGGCCCCTTTTAGATCTGAGTTCTTGTTCTCTGGAAGCCCAGCCTCACTTTATGCTTTACTTGTGTTGTGATCATTTAGAAACACAATTCAGACTTCGTTGGGATTAATTGGGACAATCCTTTGCACAACCAGACACCTGATAGGATTAATAATGGGTGATACAGGAACGAAGGTGTTAATAGCTGATAGTCTTATAAAGCTTAACTATTATGCTTTTATAAGTGGATAATAGCTTACTGTGGTGCTACTGGGAGAGATGTCCATTCTTCCAGGGGGGCCTCTGGAAAGTTCTAAATCTTTGTTTTCCCTTCTGAAAATTGGGGATATATGGCAGACATTGTTAGTTTTCCATTTAG
>NW_021157403.1:0-1725 GCF_002837175.3 Physeter macrocephalus | reverse complement strand
AATGGGTGAATTATATGGTATGTGAATTATGCCTCAACAACGTGTTTTTTTTAAAAAAAGAGTTTATAGGAGCTTTATTCATAGGTGCCAAAACTGGGAAGCAACAAGATGTCTAAGGTGAATGGATAAATCAACTGTGGTATGTCCAGACAACTGAATAGTGTTCATTCAGCACTGAAAAAAATGAGCTATTAAGCCATGAAAATACATGCAGGAACCTTAAATGCATATTACTAAGTGAAAGAAGCCAATCTGAAAAGGCTACATACACACTGTATGATTTCAACTATATGACATTCTGGAAAAGGCAAAACACTGGAGACAGTAAAAAGATTGGTGGTTACCAGGGGTTAGGATGGAGGATGCAGTGAAGAGGCAGAGCACAGAGGATTTTCAGGGCAGTGAAACTACTCTGTATGATACCACAATGGTGGATACATGTCACTGTACACTTGTCTAAACTCATGTAAACTATGGGCTCTGGGTGATAATGATGTGTCAATGTAGGTATGATTGTAACAAATGTCCCACTCTGGTGCTGGATTTTTTTTTTTTTAATTTCCTTCCTCCCTCCCTCCCTCTTTCCTTTCCTTTCCTTTTTCCTTCCCTTCCTTCCCCTCCCCTCCCCTCCCGTCCCCTCCCTTCCCTTCCCTTTCCTCCTTACAGCTGTGTTGGGTCTTCTTTGCTGCATGCAGGCTTTCTCTAGTTGCAGTGAGCGGGGGCTACTCATCGTTGCGGTGCATGGGCTTCTCATTGCAGTGGCTTCTCTTGTTGCAGAGCACAGGCTCTAGGTACGTGGGCTTCAGTAGTTGTGGCTTGCGGGCTCAGTAGTTGTGGCTCACAGGCTCTAGAGCACTGCCTTAGTAGTTGTGGTGCACAGGCTTAGCTGCTCCGTGGCATGTAGGGTCTTCCCGGACCAGGAATCGAACCCATGTCCCCTGCATTGGCAGGCATAACCACTGCACCACCAGGGAAGTCCTGGTGCTGGATGTTGATAGTGGGAGAGGTTGTGTGTGTGTGTGTGGAGGGGTGTTGGGGGGGTCAGATGGCATATGGGAGCTCTGTGTTTTCTGCTCAGTTTTGCTGTGAACCTTAAACTGCTCTAAAAATTAAAGTCTAAAGAAAGAAGCAAAGGAGGATGAGGAGGAAGGGGGTGAGGAACAGGAAGAGGGCCAGGGCAAGGATGGAGAGGAGGACGAGGAGGAGGAGGAGGTGACCTCACAAGGCCATCTCAGTTGGCACCACCTCTGAAATTTTCCCTGCCTCTCTCTCGTCTCCCTTCTGGCGGAAGAATTAATTGCTCCTTTAACTGTATTTTCATTGTGTTCTTATTCCTACTTCTTTTATAGTTCATATCACTTTATTATAGTTGTTTGCAGGCCTTACTTACTGAACTATGACCTGCCTGAGGGCAGAGGCAATGCCTTAATTTCTTGATATTTCTACTAGAAATACTACATGGTAGAGATCAGTGAAAGTGTGGTGTGTGTATGAATGAAGAACATCTTAAAGCGGCAGTGCTAAGTGCAGTTTTAAAGGATTCTGCTCTAGAATCTGTTGTTCTTCAGGCTTTTTGGGAACCTAAAAAAAGCTCCCTCTACGTGGCTCACCCCTGGGACCGTGGCCAGGATGTGAGCAAGAGCACTGAGGACATGTGACAATCCTAGAAGAACGACTTATCCCTACTGAGTCTCCTCCAATAGGCAGCGTACTATTCTAGTAGAG
>NW_021157402.1:0-1725 GCF_002837175.3 Physeter macrocephalus | reverse complement strand
TGTTCTCTCTCCCCTGCACCTGACTAGTTACTATTGAGACTTCAGCTGTCAGTTTAAATGTCACTTCCCAGGGAAGCCTTTCCCAACACTGCAGACTATGTGAAGTCTACATAGGATCTCACAACATCCTGTACCTCTACTTCCTGATGCTCATCATAATTGTTTTAAAATAATCGTTTGTGTGGTTATTTATTTTAATTTTATTTTCCTCACTAAACTGTGGACACCATGAGATTGAGGATCAGGCTGTCCTGGATGGTTGGCCAAACAGACCCTGACCATGAAGTAGTATTTGAGAGTATCCTATGAGACCCATGCAGCCCTATTGAAACTACTCTGCCATGATATCAGAGAGGCAAACAGTCAGCATTTTGCCTTTTTCCAAGTTTGGGATAAATTATTCTTTTATTGTATGCAGGGCCTCAGAGGCACCAGCATATTCAGGGAGCTATAAGTAATAGGGGAATTGTTGTAGAATAAAGTACAAGGGGTCTTGGTTGGTCTGGATCAGAATGCAGCTACTGCTGACAAGCTACTAATTACAAGGGGTCTTGGTTGGCCTGGATCAGAATGCAGCTACTGCTGACAAGCTACGAAGTCAGGATTCACTGCAGGTGGTGTGAATCCGGGGAAGAGGAGTAGGCAGGCAGTCACATGACCAGATCTGCGGGGCAGGCAATTTTGTTTCATAGTTGCAACAAAAGTGTTTTTTCTCTTCTTCAGGGCTAATTTCCTGAAGGAACCGGGCTAAACGCCGTAGCAATTATTTCCAAAACTCAAACAGGATGTTAGCAAGCAGGGAATCATAAAAAAGCCCCCCAGTCAAGGAGGAGGGAAGATATAAATGTGCTTGACAAAGCTGAGTGAGAACAGGAAAATCTGAGAGAAGAAATGGACTAGAAATAATTCTTAGGAGCAAGGAAAACCCAGAGAGGCCAATGCTATTTTTCATGCTCCTTATTTTCAGCTTCAGTTTCTAAATTTAAATCCTGTAGGTGCAACGACAGGAATTCAACTCTATATGTGGGGTGTATCAGAATGCACCTTGTTCCTCAAATTTCCAAACTCAGATAAAAATAAATCAGGGACCAGAGACAAATGAGTTTGCTTGAGTCCATTCTTACATGTCAACCAGGATGGGAACTCCCACCAGTGGCAGCAGCAAGGAGGAGCTTCTCTGCCACTTGTGCCTTCAGGTGTTAACGTAGCCCAAGTAAGGAACTTGGACTTCAATCCCCACCTGCCGTACCTCCCCTCCCCCACCAGAGCAGTGTCAGAGAAAGACAGCTAAAACAGAATAAACAAGATCCAGAATCTCAGACCATAATATGAAAATGTTCAGATTTCAACTTCTTCAGTTTCATACCCAGAACCAGGAAGATCTCAAACTGAAAAGAAGACAATTAATAGATGCCGACACAGAGATAATGGAGATGTTAGAATTATCTGACAAATATTTTAAAGCAGACAGGATAAACATGTTGAAATGAATGAAAGAAATGAAAGACTCAGCAAGGAAATAGAAAGTCTCAGCAAAGGAATAGAAGATGTAAAGGAGAACCAGAAGGAAATTTTAGAACTGAAAAATACAATTACCAAAGTAAGAAGCTCAGTGGATGGACTCTACAACAAAATGGAGGGGAGAGAGGAAATAATCAGTGATCTAAAAGAGAACAATAGGGCTTCCCTGGTGGCGCAGTGGTTGCGCGTCCGCCTGTCGATGCA
>NW_021157401.1:0-1726 GCF_002837175.3 Physeter macrocephalus | reverse complement strand
TATATATATATATATATATATATACACACACACACATATATATATATATGGATGAATGCTAAGAACATATTTAGAAAGATAATAATTAACTACAAGAAATGAAGTAAATTATGCAAAAAAGAAAAAAAAGGAAGTTAGGTCCAACTGAACAAAAGCTGAGTTCAAAATGCATCATAAAGCACCTTTTCTCCAGAAAGGCCATGGCTTGCTAGGAAAGATACATACAGGAAGCTGCACTGTTTGTATAAATGTGCAGCCTAGAATTAATTTACAGCCTAGAATTGACCTAGAGTCACTTAATAGTATATTCTAATAAAAGAGCAAAAATTAACATTTTCAATAGAATTTCTGAATAATAATGTCTTGTAATTATTGTAATTTGATAAGCAAAAAAGGGGATTGATGGTTCACGTTCAGGTATGATATAAAGTTTAAGTCAGCAACAGAAGCAAGGTGAAAACCAGAAGTGCTTGCAATCAAGTCCTAAGTGCCCATGGCAGGTCGCTCCCAAACTTCTTAAGCAAAATGAATCAATGGAGCTGCAAGAAAGCTGAGGATAAGAGTAAAACAGTTGCTCCTGGAGTCTCTCATGTTCAACCCCATTTCTGGCAACAACCTTCTCTGTGGAAGAGCTTGAGAACACATGCCCAAGTTCAGAGGCAGGTCATCACAGGACTGGAAGAACCCCAGCCTAAGCTCCATACTGACAACATGGCTTTGGGCTTCTACCAGTCTAGCTATGAAACTATTCTCGTCTACAAAATTCTGGAAACACTCTCCTTTCAACATTTACTAAGTGATATAATCCTTTAAATGTATTCACCACCCTTAGCACTTATGTATCATTTTCTTACAAAATAGTTATTGAGCAGTTAACATGAATTCCTATGACTACCACTATTTTCTAAGATTTAAATTTGAAGTCTTAGTATCAAAAGAAATGCTTATTTTATTTAAGAGTCGGCCCACTTGGTATCCTCTATTATTATCATCATAAAAATACCTATTTATGCCTATTCCACAACACTTTCCACACAGCCAGATGGCCTAGGCCTACCACTTCCACAACATCCAAACCGTGTTCCTTACCATTTTCTGAATTTCACATAATTGGCACAATCTGTACCCAGGATATCACTCACCATTTGGTGCATACAGCAGAAGCTTATTTAGAGTAATCTAATGATAAAGAACAGACATGTGTTTGATGGTATGTTCCAAGAGCCAGCTAACTAATCTATAAAAATTTGCTTTAAAGCATTCAGACTTCCTAAAGTTGGTCTGTTACCAAATCATTTCTAATCTTCGCTTTTCAAATCAATCTTTAGGCACATTCTTGCGTAAACACTAAAACAGCAACAAGGAACAGCTTCTGAGTGAGTCACAAGTTCCTTCAGTATAGTTTGAAACTCTAAAAAGTCATTCCTGCTCTGCCTGTTGGTTACTTTTAAAAGGATCATATTCCATCATATGTGGAATCTAAAAACAAAAACAAAAAACCCGAACTCATAGATACAGAGCACATATTAGTGGTTGCAGGGGGTGGTTGTGTGGGCAAAATGAGTGAAGATGGTCGAAAAGTATTTGTAAGTTGCTAAAAGAGTAGATCTTAAAAGTTCTCATCAAGAGAAAATTTTAAAAAACTTTGTAACTATGCAATGGTAAAGGATGTTAACCAGACTTACTGTGGAGATCATTCTGCAATATATATATATATATATATATA
>NW_021157400.1:0-1726 GCF_002837175.3 Physeter macrocephalus | reverse complement strand
GGGAGCGGGGCGGACAGTCGGGCGGCTCCGGCAGCCTGGGTGGTGGGAGCAGCACGAAGGGCCGGCGGCGGTAGGAGGGCCCGGGAGGCCAGCCCAGCAGCAAGGAAAGCTGCCCCGGCACCCGGCAGCTGCCGTCCAGAGCGGCTCCTGCCGGGAGGCTCCCAGCCCCGGCCTGCTTGGCCTGCAGGCCGCGCTGTCCACCTATTCCCTGTCACCTCAGTCCAAGCGGACTCCCGGACTCCCGCTGGCCATTCAGAATTGTAACAGGACGGACCCCATGGCCTATCAGCACCCGGTCCTGGAGTTGAAGAGCTTTCTCATCTCAGCAGGAACTAGGCGGGGCTTCCGTACGTCGATGCTCCTACAGCAGGGCCGGCAGACACGCCCCTTTCCCCGCCTTCACAGACGCGGCCGACTGAGCGCGGCTTTCCGGAGTCACCACCAATCACCGTACGTGGACACCCCGCATGGAATTAACGCTGAGCCCCTCGAGGGAAGGCATTTGGATGGGGCTGGTTTAGAGCAGGAGGTGCAGGCTAGGCCTGGGCTGAGACACCCGGGAGAAAGGCCCTGGGAGGAATCACCCAGGGCCGCTCACGCAGGCCCATCATTCTCTGACCGCTCGTGGACGCGGCTCCGCGGGGCCGTCAGCTCTGTCCCTGGCTCCCCACCGCCCTGCCCCTCGGGCTGCTTCCTCTTCGGGCTCCCCATGGCCCTGGCAACCCGGCAGCTGCCTGACAGCAGGTCCCCTCACTTGCCACTCACCTCCCACCTGCTCCATATCCTTGGACCCCAGAGCGAGCCACTGAGAAGGACATGGCCACTGGGCCAGATGCCGATCGGGGCGCCAGGGGGAGCCCCCTATCCCAGGGCAAAGCCTGGCCCGGAGAGGCCACAGCCAGCACTGCTGGCCTTGGGAGAGACCGCTCCCGAGGAAAGTGGCCTGGAATTGCAGGCTGCGTTCTTATCTGCACCCCTCCCCTTCCCAGGAAGGCAGCCGGGCCCAGGATCAGCCCCAGGTCCCAGCTTGGAGTCAGAATTGGTCCTGCCAGGAAAATTCCATTCTGGAGCAGGCCAGAGAATGAGGGAACTGGGCTCAGGAGATGGTGAGGAGGGATGGGAACTCTCTCCTCACCCCCTCCTCCCCTCCCCCCTGCAGGTCTGGTGGCTTCTTTCCCTAGAGAACCAGGCGCCCTCACCCCACTAGCCAGCCCCTAGCACCTCAGTGCTTCCTGCTCCCATGACCCTAAAACCTCAAGGCAAACTCTGGAAAAACTGTGGGAACTGGCCACAGGGAAGGAGAGCACCAGGGGAGCTGGCTCATATTCCCACATTCCCAAACCCCCTGGACAGACCTGCTGCCCTCCCAGGAACCCCCAATCCTTCTTCCTCCCAAGACAGCTGGGTAGGAAGCAGCCTCCCTCCCCCACAGGGAGTCACAGAGGCCCCGAATGTCAGATCGGGAAGCAAACAGGTTATGAGACAGGCTGGGATGTGGGACGTGGGACCCTTCACTGCAGTGCTTGCACGTGGACAAACGTCTGCTCTCTTCGAGCAACAGACTATAAAGAAACTATAAGGAACTAAAAATAACTGGGTGCCTGCACAGTTGGGGCAAATCATGAACAACAAGATCCAAAAAGGCCAAAACCCACCTGCCACGATCCCTGCGCACAGCACCACCAGGGGGGTGGGCAGACCCCCTAAGCCACCGCTCCAGCCCGAT
>NW_021157399.1:0-1727 GCF_002837175.3 Physeter macrocephalus | reverse complement strand
TTTTTTTTTTTTTTTTTTTTTTTTTTTTTTTTTTTTAACCAGTTAAATGAGTTCCAGGACTCACACCCGATCCAGGGCACTTTCTATTCCAACAGTGACTCCCAGCATTTCCAAGGATAAGGCCCTCTTATTTTTACTAGCATCAAAAGTCTCACGAGATCCTCCTCCATAGTATTGTACTCTTGAAAAAAAAATCGATAAAAAGGGACTACAAATTCAGTAACTCTTATGTTTAATTTTGCTTTTTCTCTGTGTAACATTCACACATATTTGAAAAGTGATAGGCAAAGTATGTCCAAGCTACATGTGTATTCAGCCTACCAATAGTGCTTGTGGTACATATGGATTCAAGAACTTTTTGGATTAACTCTGTGCCCATTCTTGGGAGGGGGAAGGGGAACATCAGGGAGCACCCACTGACCTATACCTCCTCCATCTTCCTGTTTCCCTCAAAATTAATGACTCCCTCCTCTATGTTTGCTCTATGCATCTTTTATGGCCTTTATGGTGCTTACTTATTTATGGATCTGTATGGCTCCTCTCAACGTCTGTGAGCTCTAATTGATCATTACATCCTCCAGGCACTTAGCACAGTGCTTTGTACATCACAGGCTCTTTGTGGTCAACTCTCCAAAATGTCTATAGGATGGGCAGACAAATGTTTTCTCAAAACTTGGTCTGAGAACATCCAGATTTAAAAAATTTTAGCTACTACGTCTTACATGTCATATTGAAACAGTAAAATTTTGTTACTCTGTGCTACACATCCTGTAGAATTAGTAGCAATCTCCTGTTGGTACCTCTACCACCATTTTTTTCTGTTAAGGCTTCTTAGGTGTTTTAGGGAAAAACAAAATCATAGAAAAATACAAATGCTCAACTTCGGTACTTTAAGCCTAGTTGTATGGAGCGTTGAGACAGGTGGACAAGAGCAAGACTGAATGGAAAGTGTGTCTTTCCACAGAAAGGTGCCAGTCCTCAGTGCCATTTGTGTCTTGCCTCATTTTCAGGTAGCATGGTGTAGGTGGCTGGAAATTATGTTTTGACAAATTGAGTCAGTTTGTGTGAGCAGGGTGTTGGTGTAGCTCATTTTGAGCAGAGGTGCTGTGTGACTCATTAGAAAAAGACAGGACCCCAAAGCCTGAGCTGTGAATACTGCCAGGAGTGACTGGGCTTGCCCGTGCTGGAGTGTGGCTACCAGTGTGGCTTGGTTTGATGCACTGGACATTGCTTTACTTGGAGGGTTCTACTACTGCTTCAAATAGCTGAAGGCCTCTCATATAGAAGAGATTCATCTGGGGCAGAAGTATGAGGAAGGTGGATTTCAGTTCAGTATGAGGAAGAACTTTCTAAAAGTCAGGACCTCTTCCATACCGAAGAGGCTCGGGGAATACCACTCACTAGGGGCTCCCTCGAAAAGAATTCCTGGACATACCACATTGCTGTCCGGATGCTTTCCAGTCAGGAGTCCTCCTACAAAATACCCATCCTGCCCCATTCCAAAGGAGAGCAGGAAACCAATGTTAACTAAGATTTCTTGAGTGTTTATGATGTGATTATGCCCATTTTACAGAGGAGAAAAGCAGACACTCAGGGAGGTCAAGATGTCCAAAACTTCTTACCTGTCAGTGGCTGAGTTGGAGTTCCAGCTGCATCTCAAGTCCCTGGACTCAAAGCTTACAGAATATTGCCATAGCATATGAGTAGTTTATTAAATGCCTCCATAC
>NW_021157398.1:0-1729 GCF_002837175.3 Physeter macrocephalus | reverse complement strand
TCCTTCATCTGCTGCATATTTCTCTGTCTTCCCATTTTGCTTAACTTACCATGTTTTGGGGTTTCCCTTTCACAGGCTGCAGGTTTGTAGTTTTTGTTGTTTTTGTTATCTGCACCTGGTGGGTAAGATTTTTTCAGTGGCTTGTGTACGCTTCCTGGTGGAGGGTACTGGTGCCTGTGTTCTGGTGGTTGGGGCTGTATATTGTGTTTCTGGTGGGAAGGCCTTCATCTGGTGGTGTGTCTGTGAAGTTAGTATGATTTTAACCAGGCTCTCTGCTATTGGGTGTGGTTGTGTTCCTGTCTTGCTAGTTGTTTCACATGGGGCATCCAGCACTGCAGCTTGCTGACCATTGTGTTGAGCTAGGTATTAGCATTGAGACAGTGATCTCTGGGAGAACTCTCGTCAATTGATATTATGTGGGGTCGGGAGGTTTGTGGTGGTCAAATGTCCTGAGCTTGGCTCTCCCACCTCAGAGGCTGAAGCCTGACAGCAGGCTGGAGCATCAAGACCCTGTCAGCCACACAGCTCAGAAGAAAAGGGAGAAAAATAGCAAGAAAAATAGTTAAAAATAATATAAAATATAATAATTAAAATAAAAAAGTAATAAAAAAAGAAGAGAGCAACCAAAGCAATAAACCAATCCACCAATGATAACAAGTGCTAAAAACTATAGTACGATAAACATCTAAATGAGAAATAAATAATTCGCAGACAGCAAACCCCAAGTGTACAGTTTCTCCCAAAGTCCATTGCCTCAGTTTTGGGTTGATTCGTTGTGTATTCAGGTATTTCACAGATGCAGAGCACCTCAAGTTGATTGTGGGGATTTAATCTGCTGTTCCTGAAGCTGCACAGAGAGATTTCCTTTTCTGTTCTTTGTTCGCTCATCTCCTGGGGTTCAGCTTTGTTTTTGGCCTCACCTCTTCTTGTAGGTTGCCCTCAGCCTTCTGTTCCCGCCCAGACAGGACGGGGTTAAAGCAGTGGTTAATTAGGGGGCTCTGGCTCACTCATGCCTGAGGGAGGGAGGGTTATGGTGTTTTAAGTGTAATGCGGGGTGAGCCTGTGGTGGCAGAGGCCAGTGTGATGTTGCAACAGCATGAGGTTGCTGTGAGTTCTCCTGGGGAAGTGGTCCCTGGATGTCGGGACCCTGGCAGTGTCGTGCTGCACAGGCTCCTGGGGGTGTGTGGTTAACGACTTGTGCTTGCACACAGGATTCTTAGTGGCTGATGTAGCAGCATTATCATTTCATGCCTGACTCTGGTGTCCGAGCTGGTAGCCACGGTTTGTGCCCCTCTCTGGAGTTCATTTAGGCTGTGCTCTGCTTCTGTGGGCAGACAGGGAAGGAATACCCTCTCCTTGAACACCCTGAAACAATGGTCTCTTGCCTCTTAGGCAGGTCCAGTGTTTTTCCCAGACACCCTCCTGGCTAGCTGTGGCGCACTAGCCCCTTCAGGCTGTGTTCATGCAGCCATCGCCAGTCCTCTACTTGGGGTCTGACCTCCGAAGAAGCTGGAGCCTCAGCTCCCAGCCCCTGCCCGTCCTGGTGGGTGAGCCCACAAGCCTCTCAGGCTGGCGAGTGCTGGTTGGCACTGATCCTCTGTGTGGGAATCTCTCTGTTTTGCCCTCTGCACCCCTGTTGCTGTACTCTCCTCCATGGCTCTGAAGCTTCACCCCCGCCACCACCCCCATCTCTGCCAGTGAAGGGGCTTCCTAGTGTGTGGAAACTTTT
>NW_021157397.1:0-1730 GCF_002837175.3 Physeter macrocephalus | reverse complement strand
TTATAAATAGTCTAGCTCTTGCAGTTGGAGATTGTCATTTGTCTGAATTTTTCAACATTTATATTGTTATATATTTCTTCTGTAGTTGAACACTACTAATTGTCAAGCTTTAGGAACATTTGAAATATCAATCTCTTGTTTTTTAAATGTGGAGCAAATATTTTTTCCTACTTTCACTTTTTATAATGATTTTCATTATAAGAAACTTTAATTTTTATGTACCCAATCTACCAGATTTTGTCTTTTATTTCTGGGATTATTTTCTTAATTAGGAAGCAAATGCAACACAAGATTAATTTAGTTTTATTTCTTATGTTTATTATCTTATTATTCACATCATATTTTTAATCAAAGTATATTTGATTTTGTAGTTTTTAGAGATTTTCCAGGTGGACAGGCAGAGAATGTATGACACTGAATAGTTTCTAGAAGAGCACTACTTAATTACAAGATTTAATAAAAAGCTACAGTGATTAGGACAGTGTGGCGAATGTATAAATATAGACACATAGATCAATGAGATGGACTAGTGAGTCCAGATCTAGACTCAAACATATATGGACAATTAACTCTTGACAAATATGTCAAGATAATTCACTGGAGAAAGGATAGTCTTTTCAACAAATGGTGTAGGTACGATTGGATATCCATAGAAAAAAAAAACTTGAACACTTATCTCACACAATTTCAAAATAGATCATTGCTTAAATGCAAAGCTCAGAGCTATAAAACCTCTATTAGAAACCATAGGAAGAAATCTTTAGACCTTGGTAATGTATACAATTCTTGGACAGGAATGTAAAGCATAAACCACACACAAAAGAGATAAATTGGTCTTAGTGAAAAGTAAAATTTCTGATCTTTGAATTATTCTGCTAAGAACCTAGAAGATAAGCCACAGATTAGAGAAAATATTTGCAAATCACATATGAGATAAAGAACTTATGTCCAGAAAGTAAAAAGAATGCTCACAATTTAATAAAAAGATAAATAATCCAATTTTTTTTAATGACAAAAAAACTTGAATAAAACACTTTATTAAGGAAGAGATAGGATGGCAAATATGTCCATGAAAAAATGTAAAATATCATTAACTGTTAGGAAAACACAAAATAAAAACACAATACCTTGGTATTGGATGGTATGTCACATACCATCACATACCTAGGAGAATAGGTAAGATTAAAAGGAAATATTAATACCAATTATTAGACAAGATGCACAGCAACTGAAAATCTCATACCTTGCTGGTGAGAATAAAAAATAGTGAACATGGATTTACCAAACAACTCAGCAATCCCACTCCTAGAATTTCACTCATGAGAAATTAAGATACAAATCTATAAAAGGACCTGTATAAAACCATTTACAACAAGTGTATTCATTATGACTGGAAAAAATCCAAATGTATATCAACTGATGAAAAGATTAACAAATTACAGAATATTCATACAACAGAATACTACTCAGCAATGGAAAGGAATAAAGCATGAATACATACAAGATGGAACTAATCTCAAAAACGTTATACTTTGTGAAGAAAGGCAATCCCCAAAAGTTACATACTATAGAATTCTATTTATATGATACACTGGATAAAACAAAACCATGGAATCAAGTATCAAGTCAGTCAGAATAAGAGGAGGAATGTGTGTGATCAGGAAATTTTATTTTTTTTTGCTATGCAGGCCTCCCTCTGTTGTGGCCTCTCCTGTTGCGGAGCACAGGCT
>NW_021157396.1:0-1730 GCF_002837175.3 Physeter macrocephalus | reverse complement strand
TGAGATCAGAATGGAAGAATCCAAAGGGTTGGTGGTTGGAAAAAGCAAAGGAATGAAGAAAAACACCACCTAACTCCTCCTGGTCACTTTCATTGTATCTTCCTTCAACCCCAGCCAGGGTAGAACTTAAGTATTAGAGAATGAGGCCATAAAATATCATGAGGTCAGAGTACCAGGTACAAGTTAGACCTTCAGACCTTGATCATACCATGTCCTTAACAACTAGAACTCACTGCCTGGGTAATCTAGGACACCACCTTCATGGGCCCGGTAGGTAAGGGACTAGAAACCTTAACCCCCAGACCTCAGATGAGGTCTGCTATAAGGTTGAAATGGGAGACAGCCTCATGGATTCAGTAGGCTTGGTTAGGAGACCAATTGCTCTTGATCAACATGTCCCTGATCCCTGTTTTGGCTTGGCATATATGCAGGAGAGGAAAGCTATGGACTTGGTATTCCATGTGAAATTGGGAACTATGAGTACACATAGCCCTAAGTGAGGCATGTGCATATTGTCCCCTGTGAGTATCCGCTTCCCATGGAATGTGGGGGCGTTATTTAGACATTTAGAATGTCCTCGCAATAGGATGCCCTGAGACATTCTATTAACTGATTCTCGTTTTCTGCTGATGTCACACTTATCCATGCAGGATGACAAGACAGGTGCTGTGACTTAATTGCTATTCAGCATTAACAAACTCACCATGCCTTTTCCGTCCTGTTGATGTCAAATTGCTTCCTGTATTGAACACTAGGGCTGAGAGTCCTAGTAGCCTCGGTCAGACCAGATGCTCATTCATGACATTGGCTGGGATGGAACCTTGACCTAACTCAATGGGCCCAGGCAGATTTAAGTTATTATTGCTTGACTAACTTGTGGCTCATCCTTTATCTGATCTCTTTCCAGTGCTCTCTGCCTAAAAGGAGAACAGGATCTTAGAGACTAGAGATATCATATTTGAACTCATTCTTCACTGCTGGAGAGCATATCTTAGCTAAGGATCTTTTATGCCAGATTCAGGGTAATCAATCTACCATGTTGTAGGTTGCCCTGGGGTGTATGAGCCAACTTATCCCAGATGGATTCAGATACTCCTTCCACAAAAGTGCTCTCAGGTCAGTTCTGATCCTGCTAGGGCATGGTGACTCAGACTGTAGTTTTCTTGATGAGCATGGAGTGTGATATGCTGGCATGGTTTTCCTAGGAGCCCCCAGATCCAGCTTGACATCGAACAATTTCTTCAGAAATAATCCCTGAATGGCCTGCTCTCGGGTCACTCTTCCAATTCAGGTGTCTGATAATGCTCCCACATTCCATGGGAAGTGGATACTCAGAGGGACCCCATGAGTCCTCTAGATTCATGGAGTTCTGGGGGCCACTTGGGATACCATAAGCCTAGGAGCTGCTGAGCATTGAGGTATAGGGATGGCTTTAACCATGGAATAGCACTCTGAAGGACTTCAGGAAAGGAGGTTCCCCTGTGGGGCATGAGGAGTTATGACATCCTGATCAGCTTCCCCGAAGATGCTTCTGGTCAGCTGGAATACCATTGTACCCTGACTGTTCTAGAACCAAACTGGAGAATCAGCTTCAGAAACAAGAGCTGGATCACCCAATCCAGTCAAAATCAAAAGGCAGAGTTTAGCCATGAGTCCAAGGTCAATTACTGAATGTCAGAAAGGAAGAAACCAGACTGGTAAGTGACATGTAGAAGGCAAACTACGAAGAC
>NW_021157395.1:0-1731 GCF_002837175.3 Physeter macrocephalus | reverse complement strand
CCACACCCCTTATCTCCACACGTCCGCTCTCCTTTCTTTGGGTGCAGCCAGCTTTTCTAGTAGGACCTGAAGCACCCATGGCCACTGTGTAGTTTTCCAGCCTCAGGTTCTCTTCTCTTGCTGCTTCCCAGCCTGAGATATGCCTTCTCACCCTGATCCGCGGCCGAGCTCGTCAATGTGTTCACACAACACACGGGTGTCGCCTACTCTGCCCCACGGCCCTTCCAGCCCTGCTCACATCCCCGTTCCCCTCCCAGCTCCTTGGAGCCTTGGTGCCTACTCAGTTATGGGTCATCAAATCAGACCCTCAGCCTGTCAGCCATTCTTTATATGAACCTTCTCCCATCAGGACCTTACACCTACCCCATGGCCTAGTGGGGATGATCTTACCCCTGTTTCACAGAAGAAGGCACAGAGAGGTTTCGTAACTTGCCCGAGGACACACAGCTAGTACAGGGGACTTGAACCCAGCAGGCTGACCCAGATGCATCATTCTTCTGCCATATCAGCCATTTAGCCGGGCCTTTCCAGAAACCCTTCCTGTTGTCAGCCTGTAGGGAACATGCCCTTACACTTCCCACCTGCCCTCCTGAGGCTGCCCTCTGAAGCCCTGGACCTCACATCTATAACCACAGGCCCCCATGCTGGGGTCTTTATAGCCATCGTCCTGTGTACGGCTCTCATTATCCCTTAACCGAGGCAAGGAACAGGGAGATCACACCTGCCCCAGGCTGGAAAGCAGGAGATCTGGGTCAAACCCGGGCTCTCTGAACCAGAAACCCATGCCATACTTAGTACTTCATACTTAGTACCACCATAGCCAACCGCCGCGGCCGGCCACCTGCTATCAAGCTCCTACTGCATAACACCTGGTTCCCACGTGGCCTCACACTGTCGGGTTTTTCACCCCACTCTAGAGTTGAGGGAACTGAAGCCCAGAGAGTGGGATGATGTGGCCAAGGTCGCTCAGCTGGCGAGGGGCAGGGGGCTGGACTTAGAATGGGGCCTTGGGACCTCAAAGCCTTTACACAGCTGCCCCGTGTGTCCAGGTGACCAGACTGCCCATGTTTCTCTCCCCGACCCAGGGAAACTTGAGTCTCCTGGGAAGCTCCAGACTTTCAATTGTTTCCAGCCAGAGCTTCCTGGGAACTGACAAGAGGGAGCCAACCACTTGGGCTGCCCCGTGTCCTTCCCATCTGGCCGTGAATGAGCCTTTGTGTGACCAGGTGTAGCCCAGCCCCTGTCCACACCATCAGGCTTCCTGACGACTCAAGTGCTCTCCGCTGTGCGTGGCCTGGGAGCTCACCACCCAGTGAGCAGACAGGCCTGCTCCAAGGCAGGCTCTAGGGGTTCATCAGCCCCCGGGCCTTTGCACTTGCTATTCCCTCTGTCAGGAGAGACCTTTCCTCAGTTTCTCCCACAACCAGTCCCTTCTCATCCTTCACGTCACAACTCAAATGTCACCACTTCAAAGAGGCCCTTCCTGACCATCTGGCTCACCAGAACTTGAGCTCTAAGAGGGCAGGGGTTTGTCTGTTGTGTGGGGGAGATCCACAGTAAAGGAATTAACATTTTAACAATATCTTTTCTGTTAGGGATAATGCTCTGTAAAAATATTCAGGTAATTGGGTAGAGAGCTTCTGGGACAGGGGGCCTTTGAGGTGGTGATATCTTTTTTTTTCAAGTCTTTATTGAATTTGTTACAATATTGCTTCTGTTTTATGTTTTGGT
>NW_021157394.1:0-1731 GCF_002837175.3 Physeter macrocephalus | reverse complement strand
ATGCTAACACATATATATGGAATCTAAAACAAAAAATCGTTCTGAAGAACCTAGGGGTAGGATAGGAATAAAGACACAGATGTAGAGAATGGACTTGAGGACATGCGGAGGGGGAAGGGTAAGCTGGGACAAAGTGAGAGAGTGGCCTGGACATATACACAGTACCAAATGTAAAATCAATAGCTAGTGGGAAGCAGCCGCATAGCACAGGGAGATCAGCTCGGTGCTTTGTGACCACCTAGAGGGGTGGGATAGGGAGGGTGGGAGGGAGTGAGATGCAAGAGGGAAGAGATATGGGAACATATGTATATGTATAACTGATTCACTTTGTTGTACAGCAGCAACTAACACAACAATGTAAAGCAATTATACTCCAATAAAGATGTTAAAAAAATAGTAATAAATATGTTTAATAAACAAAGGGTATAGAAGATTGTCATGTGGCATATGTCATAAATAAGGATTATAGAAAAACAGTTTACAGCGTAATGAAGTTTCATTTACAGAATGTATTTCCAGAACAACAGGCAGCAAAGAACTAAGTGTGAAATCCAATTATCGGTGCATTAGGCACTTACAAATTCATATTTGCGATTGTTTTATAATCACTGTACTGCCATTTGCACAAGATGTGTAATGGTGTGTACCAGATCCATACTCTACCTTCTGCTTCATATTTTAATTAATGACTAAAAAGATAATAAACAGCATTTCAGTACAAAATGCATTTTGAACAGGATTAACTTATCAAGCATTGCAGGAATCAGTGATATTGGAGGAATTAAAAGACCGCGGCCAGAGGTGGACACAGCAGAGCAGCACTGAAGCCCCGACGTCCCGCAGAAGGCGAGCCGGTGCTCAGAGACGCCCCACGATCACGGGTAGACACATTTAAAGGGCTTGACAGCAGATCAAATTAAACCCCGATTTTTCGCAGGACTGACCCCCCCACCCAGAGGAAGCATCTGGGCACAAACCTCAGCTGCAGCTCCAGGCCCAGAGCGGAGGCCCCGGAAGTGGCGTCACCAGCCACAGACACAGGGTGCCGTGCACAGTGTCTCCCCGGAAGGTCAGCCAGACAACAGAGCAGAGCTTCCGTGCCAGCGATTACGGAGGACGAACGGTGACCGTCGGGCAGACACCCCCACACGCGCTCGGACTGTGCCCTCGGGGGCCGTCTGAGCACAAGACAGCCATCCTCTTGAGGGGACTATGAGTTCTACTGATTTCAGGCCACTTAACTCACAGGGGTGGACACACTCCAACTCACAACAGAATGAAGAAATTGTATCCGTAATCCCATGTTCTTTCCCAGTGCTACGCCACCAAGGAACCACTTAAACTACACAGGATCGCGCTGTGTAAGAGAGACTGAGAAGACGTCTGAGATGATGAGACAAGCCGCACGCAGAGGCTGTGAGAGAGACAGATGGACAGACAGACAGACAGAGGGAAGGAGACAGAGACACACACAGAGAAACACAGGGAGACAGAGAGACAGAAAGAGACAGTGACAGAGGGAGAGACAGATAGGCAGACAGAGAGACAGGGAAACAGAGAGACAGAGACAGATGGACAGATGGAGGGGGAGAGAGAGACAGACACAGGGACAGAGACAGAGACAGACAGAGGCAGACAGACCAAGAGAGATAGAAGCAAAGACAGAGAGAGACAGAGCAGAGACAGAAAGAGACAGAAGCAAAGACAGAGAGACAGAAGCAGAGACAGAGA
>NW_021157393.1:0-1734 GCF_002837175.3 Physeter macrocephalus | reverse complement strand
CTGATAACAGGACTTGAGGACTTCTGGGGTATGAACAAGATAATTCACTTGGCCTCTGTGTTGGGACTTCTCTTTCAAGCCACAGAAATTCAATTGTACTTCCTCCTGTGTTTGCTTCTTTTTATCTGTTTGCTTCTGCCATGTTAAATTTCTCATCCGGGGGACCAGGTTCTCTTGTGACAAGAGTCTGAGCTATTGCAGAGATGAAGGTTTTTACGTTCTTTTATATACTTATCTGTACTGGTTGATTTTCTAAAGCCATGTATATTCATTTCTTTGTATCAATAGCAGTTGTGTGAATGGTGATTTCTAAGCCATTTAAAATATGTTCCTTATAATTCTCTGTACCAAAAACTCTGAAATGTTATTAAAATAAACAAATGCAAGAGTAATATTGTAGAAAGAATTTTGGAGATAAAATGGAGGAGAGGAGAAGAGAATGTAGGAGTCATGGATAATGTTTAATACATAAAACAAATCAAGAAAGACAGGTATATTCCATAAGCTTTAAAATGTAGGACTATTACTAAAAATAATAACATAATGAAGCACAGGAAGGAAGTAATGGGAAGTGGGGGTTGGTGTATCTGAAATAGAGGTAGAAGCATATGTTCTGGTTATAGTTGTTCATATGTAAACAGAAGAGAATTGGATTCATAGGTTTCACTCACTGTTTTGTTTTTCAGAAATGGGAAAATTTGGGTCTTTGCCAGTCAGTCTCACTACATACTTCCAGAAGATTCCTTAGCAGACACACTCTGCTCTTTGAGGAGAATCCAGGGAAGTAGAATGGGCTGTGCCTTTTAATCTCCCTTCCCAGAGGTGCTTCTTTCACTGTATGGCCCGAGAAAGGTGTTAAGGAAATCTTTTACACATATTGGGAAAACTGGTCCCTCCCTGGCTGAAGACTGCAGAGATGAAGATATCATAGGCTTACCAATTGTTGCCATCAGGAGTCAAAATAGTTCTTAGGAAAGCATGATACGTGTTCCAGGAGTTTTCTGGGGTTGACCTACAGTGATAAAATTCATGCTTGCTTCTTGATAAGAGAAACCAGAATGTGGATTGTCATCTGAAACAGCCTAAAATAGTAGGACCAGGAGAGAGGGTTGGCCGTCAGAGCAGCCTACATTTGTAGAGTTTGACATGGCTAACATACATGTGTTCTCCTTTGGGCCAAAAAGACAACGTAAATCACACTGCATTAAGATAGATGCCTGCTGGGATAAGGAGACTCTAGGAGAAAACCAATGGAGTCAAGGGGTGCATAGCCCTTGCCAGGAATTGACGTGTGGGGATGGTAGGACTCTCAAATTCAGTAAAATAATCAGTAAAATGTCTAGCATTTGGGTACCTGTCACAACAGTGGATGGTCATAGACAAAAGGGACCTGCAAATAGTACTAAGTACAGTCGTGTTACTCTTGATCTTCTTATTCCCTCTCCTTTATATCTGACCCTGAGGCCAGAAGTCAGACTGGAAGGAAAAATATGCCAAACAGAACCATTTCCTTTTTACCACCAAAATTTTTAGACTATGGAGCAGGCCTGAATGAGGGGAAGGGAGAATATTTACATGAGGTATATGAGATTAGAGTACAGACCAAATCAAATTTCTTCAATACCCCCCAAAAGGATGTGATTCATAACCCCAAAATGTACAAAAATACTAGGACAAGAGAAAAACTAGGCTCTAAATCAGCTGTGTGTGTGTGTGTGTGTGTGTGTGTGTGTG
>NW_021157392.1:0-1734 GCF_002837175.3 Physeter macrocephalus | reverse complement strand
GGCGAGGCCCCTCCGCCGCACACGCACACCCCGACCCCGGCAGCGGGAATGCGGCTGACACGCCCGTAACATGGAAGCCGCCGCCGCCGCCGCCGCCGCCGCCGCTACGACGACAGCAGCAGCAGCTACAGCAGCAGCAGCCGCCGGCGGCGCCGCGCTGAACAAAGGTCATCCGAGCTGCGGCCCAGACGCCCGGGCTTGACCGCTGCGAAGGCCAACCCCGGGCAGGGGGTGGGTGTGCGCCCGGGGCGCGGGGGGCGGCGAGGGGGCGGCCGGGCCGAGCGAGGGGTGCAGGGCCGCGGAGGAAGCGGCGCGGGCGGGCTCCGGCGAGGGCGGGGGCGCGGGCCCCTCGTGCCCGGCCCTGCGGTCGGGGCCGGCGCGTGAGGCTCCGGCCCCTGGGCCTGACGGCCGCGGCCTGTCCCACCCTGGCCTTGGGGACGGTCGGCCTTCGCGCCCCGCCGGCCTCCTTGGGGGGGCCGAGGACCAGCCGGTCTGGCTAGGCCCCGCAGGTTCCGAGAGGGGGGCCACGTGAGCGCCGCCGCTCGCCTCCTCCCCCCTCCGGCGCTGGCGCTGCGCAGCGGATTTTTTAAAAGGCCTCTGTGCCCCTCTGTCCCACTGGCCCCGAGTCCGCTCCCCCCCTCCCCCCCCACCGCCTCCACCCCGGGCAGCCCTAGACTTCTTGCCCGAGGTGAAGGGATTTGGACTACTCCCCCCAGGTGCTTGAAAGAAGAGAAGGTCGGAGGAGGAGGAGGAGGAGGAGACTGGGGGGCTGCTGGTGGTGGTGACAGGGCTGCGAGAGAGAGGAGAGGAACGGGAGGAGGGGGCTGGGTGGGGGGGTGACAGGCAGAGAGGAGCCTGGTCAACAAGCCCGCAGCACTCTGCTAGGAGGCCGAGGCCGGCCCCTGCCGCCGACGCAGCCAGGGTGAGCAGACACACATAGATTGCTTTCCTGGGGGCTCTTTGTCAGCCACCAACCCAGAGCACACACACTGACACACACGTACACAAAGATCTGAGCCAGGTTGTGGGAGGTAAGTGGGGGAAGGAGAAGGAGGGGCAGCAGTGTCTGCGGTGGGCTTTGGGGTGGACGGGAGGGGGGATGGGCCCGAGGGGCTCTGGGGTGCTCGTGAGGGGAGCCTTTCCAGGGCTGTGTGCTTGTGCGGCGGTGGAGGGGACCCACGATGACCTTCCCGTCCTCACCAAGACCTAAGAGGGAGCAGCCACCCCCAGCGAGATCCTCCCTGTGCTGATGATTTTCAGGGACTTGTTGGCAACTCAGCGAGGGTTGCCATAGCTTTTTTATGTAGGGTGACCAGAACCGGTTGAAACTGGTTTGAGGCAGATCAGCTCCTGAGCACAATGCAGTCACTGAGCTACTACAGTGGGATAGCAGCTTCCTCCCTTCATGGCAGCCAAAAGCAGAGGAGCTTGCAGGAAGGGACCATCCCAACACACTATGTGAATGCACACTTAGACACCACACAGCACTGGTACGTGACTAATGGAGCCCTAGAAGATTCTGTGTAGAGAAGATGGGGAAAAATGTGCAGGTTTGCAAGGTCTGAGATTACTTGGGCTTTTCCTGCCTTTTTCTTTTGCTTAAGGGATGGACAAGGAGCTGAGATTTATGACCCTTATTAAAGAAAAAAATGTGCCTTGCTAGGGTGGGGACACTTGGTTTCTGCAGGCTCTCTCTCTCTCTCTCTCTCTCTCTCTCTCTCTCTCTCTCTCTCT
>NW_021157391.1:0-1734 GCF_002837175.3 Physeter macrocephalus | reverse complement strand
TGAAAGAGGTTTGAGAAAGAACAGATAGGTGACAAGAATACAGCAGAGGGGGAGAAGATGCTCTTGGACTGGGCAGTTGGGGAGGTCTCTGGTCACCTCTGAAGGTGAAGTTTGAGTGGTGAGTGCAAATCCAGACAGCAGAGTGAATGGGCAGGGGAAGAGCTGGAGACTGAATATTCTGCTCTCTCAAGCAGCTCAGCCACTAAGAGAAGGAGAAGGCGGAAGCATAAATGAGAAGGGGTGGGCTTGTTGTGGGTAGTTTTGTTGGTGGTTTGTCTGGGGGCTGGAGGAGATGTACCTGTTTGTGGGTGACTTGACAGAAGAAAAGAAGAGCTTTGAGAGGAGTTTGTATCTTTTAAACACATACATCATCTGCTGTGATTAAGGAAGATCACAACAATATTGAGTAATTCATTGATGACCTAGGGCCTGAAAAAGCCTGAGAGGTGGAGAAAGTGACGAGTGAGTGCAAATCTGAATGCAAGATTCAGCAAGGCGGATCTGAATCTTTTTCCTCTTTGCTAGCACTTTTCAGCTAGGTTAAGATGATCTTGTTTTCATTTGTCTTTCCTTGACTGAATGTTAACAAGGTCTCACAATGTGAAGATCTGTATCACATTGCTCAGCATCCTTGCCATGTACCATGTTGCCTAAGAAAATAACATACCAGAGAGTATTAAGTTAGATTTAATGTAGGTGAATCTGGATCTGTGCAAATAGAAGGTGTCTTTAGGACAATTCAGTGGAATGCTGTTAGGTAAAAAAAATGTGACCGTTAAAAATATTTTAAAATATTTTGCATTAGGTATTATTGCTTCCTGTTTACTAAGCTTAAATCTTAATTTATGAAAGTCATTTAAACTAGTAAAGACACTACAAGTTAAGTTATAACTTAATTTTAACTGAAGTAAATTATTTACTCTGTAGAAGAAGAACATTAACACCAGCTTAAAGTTGTATAGCAGTAAGTTTCATATATATTATGTTTTTTATATCTCACAGGACCTTTATGAAGGAGTCAGGACAGATATTAATATGTCGAGATAGAAAAATAAGATTAATGATGTTAAGTGACTTGCCTAAAGTCAAACAATTAGTGGATGGGATAGCTGGGTCTTAACTCTAGCCCTTCGAACTTGAAACTAAAGTTCAAGTTCATCTTTTGGTAAGATCTCACTGGCCTTTCGTAAATGAGAAGCAATATACATAACTGTAGAAGTACCCAGGAGAAATATGCAGAGGGTTCTGTTTGCTGGTCCCCAACTCCCACTCCTATTATCCTGTTCTTTGGTCTTCTTGCTTGTCAGCCTCTCTCATTCTCCCCTGGTACAGTTCCTTTTTTGATGACAGAATCACCATCGTCCCATGCCCTAATGTAGTGATGTTCAAATTTTTTTTAGCATATTTCTGAAAGACTTAAATAAAAGTAGATGGATAGATAATATATATCTATATATCTCCCCAACATTTTTAAGTTGATATCTGAAATATTCATCATAAAATTAAATAGTAGGAAAAGATTATATCTGGGTATATTATAAATATTTGGCATCTTTAAATACAATGGTTAGATGACTTAAGATGATCCAATGGAATGCACACACCAAACACCGTAATGATTTTTTACGCAAAATCATTCATTGGCAAAATATGAGAAGAAGTTCTTCTTTAATAGAAGGAGATATTTACAGTGTTCCTTTTTCTATCGTAACTTGTATTTCTACGCCACTTCCT
>NW_021157390.1:0-1735 GCF_002837175.3 Physeter macrocephalus | reverse complement strand
GGGCTGTAACTGCGTGTTCAACCCGTAGCTTGTGTACGGTACAAAGGAGAAGTCAAAGCTTAGAAACGCGAAAGGTTATATGACTTTCCGTGGAACCCTTGATGAGGAAGCAGGCACTGTAATTGGTTCATCAGGGTTTTCCAGAAAGGATCTGCCACCTTGGCTGGAGTGGGCGGCCGCTGTGTGTGCAGAAGGTGGAGGCCAGCCTTGACCTTGTGTAGTGGGAAGACTCGGGGCAGAAGTGGGGCCCGAGGCGTCAGCAAACATGCAGAGAGTGTGCGAGGCTTACCCGGAGGACCATGGCTAGGCTGGAGGGGCTGGAAGGAAGCCTTGGCACTGGGAGTAGTGGAGGTGCAATTAGGAGGAGATGGCTCGTTGGTGGAAGGGCAGAGTATTCTCTTCGGAAAGCAGTGGAAAATCCTGAGAGGGTTTGACTAGGGCAAGGCAGTTTGCAGGGCAAGGCTGTTTACCTGGCAGCAGCTGACGACTCTGCGGTAGATGTCGTAACACCATGTTTGGCTGTGCCAGGGTGTGCGGGAATAAGGCTCCATGGTTTGTTCAGATGATGGGCTGATTTCTTCAGCGGTTCTGCTGCCTTCGGTTCGGGCTGGGGCTTTCGTCTCTGGGGGAGTGTTTCATCTGATCCCATGGAATAGGGCCAAGAGGTGGATGGAAAGATGAGAGCAAACACAGACCTTTCAGAAGAGCTGTCCATCCCCTTCTTATAAATCCTGTCGTTGTGCTTCTGATGTTACAACAGACTGTAACTTTTTACAGCTGAGATGCGCACGCGATGCATCCTCTCAAGGGCTCCTGTGCTGCAGTGGGTGTGGGGCTCGGCTTCCTGGTCCTCTCCGAGCAGCTCATTGGTCAGTTCTCTCACCTGACTTCTCCATCTTGTCTGCAGTGGAGCTCCTAAAGCCATCAGGTAGGAGCCGGGCTGGCAGAGTTTCTGTGGACTCTCTGAGTTGCGCCCATGGGTCTGGCCACTTCCAACTTTACAGTGGGTCAAAGACTCAGAGGAACACCAGCCTCCCCTGAAAAAAAGTACATGAAGCTTATTTTGGATCTATTTTTATTAATCACTAATTAGACTTTGTTCCTGAAGCAGAACTTCTTGTGTAAGCTTTCATTCTTTTGACTTCTATTTTATCTGACAGCAGTTTTTTTTAACTAAAAGGAACAGTTATTTTCTATTCCCCAAAGCCTATTCATTTGCCGTGTGGGTGTGAATGAGAAATGTCATTTATTGCACAAACATGTATATATGGAGTTTTGCTTATTTAGACCGAGCTTATAGAGAGAACCTACTCCCACATCAGGAAACTAAAGGGAAGGCTTCAGGGATTTTGAAATAGATACAACAAAAATGCTTCTGTTTTGTAGCCCAAAGTGGCCTGCTGTAATAAATCTTCCTATTGGCAAAATCAACTTGTTTAGTATTAAGTCACCAAACATATTTTTAATTTTCCAGAGGTGGTAGGATGAAATTCGAACAACTTTTATTGAAATTGATCCTTTGAAAATTCCTTCATCATGTATTTCCCCGATGTAGCAAATAGTTATAATTAAGGTGACTTTCGTTTTTATTGAAATTTTGCTGAAATGGCTCAATACGAATTCAGTGGGTGATTTATGTAAGCATATTTTAAAATAATCTTTCACGTGATGATAGCTTATTTAATTTCTGAAGAGGAGAGGTGTTTTTTTTTGTGTGCGGTACGCGGGCCTCCCA
>NW_021157389.1:0-1735 GCF_002837175.3 Physeter macrocephalus | reverse complement strand
AAAATGTACAATTATGATTATAAATAGATTTGATGAGCATGGGGAAATTGCATAGGTTATAAAATCGTCAAGAGGCGTTGTTCTTTCTCTAGTGCTCAACTTCTTTTCTTCTATATTTCATTGTCATCCTGCTCTCGTTTCTTCCCTAGGGTAGGTAGTGTTCATCAGATTGTCTCTCTTGCTCAGGCCCTTTCTTAAAACTGGAGGTTCTTTCCTACACTTAGCAAGTAGGTTAAGGTGGGCCTGGATAATAGATGTGATTTAGTGCAGCATTCTGCTGCCTCAAGAGTAATTTATATGTGGATAATTCTTCTGGTAACTCTGCCTCACAGAGCTTACTTTAGAGTTTTTATTCTCAGTTTTTTCCATAAGAGCTGGAGCTCATTTTGTGACTAACGTCTCATTCCTCTTGAGAATGTGGCGGGTTTATACCACTGCATTGGTCATTTTGGGGTGCTGTAACAAAGTAGCATAGACCAGGTGGTTTATAAATAACAGAAATTTAATTTTCACAGTTCTGGGGGCTGGAAGTCTGAATAGGTGCCAGAATGGTTGGGGTTCTGGTGAGAGCCCTCTACTGGATTGCAGATAGCTGACTTGTCATTGTATTTCCCACCGCAGAAAGAGGGTAAGAGAGCTCTCTGAGGTCCCTTATGTAAAGACACTAATCCAGTTCCTGAGGGCTCCACCCTCATGACCTAATTACTTCCCAAAGGCTCTGCCTCCTAATACTATCGCATTTGGTAAAAGAATTTCAACGTGTGAGTTTGGGGGCAGGGGACACAAATATTCAGTCCTTTGCAACGACCATAGAGAAGTAGATCAATCAAATATTATTTTAAGCTAGATGTTATACTTTCTGTCCAAATGGGTTTTCATCTAGGTGTAAATTACTTGGAAACAGAGGGCTCACCCAGTTAGAACCTAATAAGCATGTCTAATTTCATACAGCCCCCGACTTTCAGTGGCTTGACTTCCGATTTTTTGGCTTTACAATGGTGGAAAAGCGATACGCACTAGGTAGAAACCGGACTTTGAATTTTGATGGTCTAATGTTACGTGGTAGGATACTCTCTCGTGATGCTGGGTAGTGGCCTTGAGCCTCAGCTCTCAGGCAGCCACTCGTGATCTCCAGGGTAAACAACTGATATACTTACAACCATTCTGTACCCATACAAACATTCTGTTTTTCACTTTCAGTACCCTATTCAATAAATTATGTGGAATATTCAATACTTCATTGTAAAATAGGCTTTGTGTTAGGTAATTTTGCTCTACTGTAGGCTAATGTAAGTGTTCTGAGCACATTTAGGGTAGGCAAGGCTAAGGTATGATGTTTGGTAGGTTGCGTGTATTAAGTGCCTTTTCGACATGTTTTCATTTTAGGATGGGTTTTTTGGGGACATACCCCATAATAAGTTGAGAAAGGTCTATACTTCTAGTTGTAAGGATTGTTTCTTGCTCTGGAACTAACTTTCCTAGTGTTAATATATTTTAAGGTTATTTTGAGGTAGAAAAGATAGTTTAACTTTTGGGAGTTTTTTTTTCCTACAGAATATTTAGTTTTTATTAAACATTTTAAAAAATTTATTGTTTAGAACATTTTTATATTTACTGTAAGCTTACTCATCAAAAGCAATTAGTGATTTTTAAAATATACTACATTGTCTTTTTAAATGCACATTTTATGGGACAGATTGAATCAGCTGAATAATTTTTGTGTATATATATATAT
>NW_021157388.1:0-1735 GCF_002837175.3 Physeter macrocephalus | reverse complement strand
AGAGAATATCCTAGAGCAGAGAACACACTCCCTTGATTCTGTGTCTGAATCCACTCAACTATCAGCCAGCACAGCAAAAGCTTAAGAACTGGACTGAGATTTGAACCACAGCCCCCAGAAGAGAAAACAAATCTTGCAGTTGAACTTACAGGGACTGCCTGCCTGCTAACACAAACAACTACAAAAACAAAATCCTTTACAGTAAACTACAGCCTGCAGGTCATGTCTGGGCCACTGTCTTTTTTTATAAATATATTTTTTTTGTGGAACACAGCAGTGCCCATTCGTTTATGAATTATCAAAAGATCTGAGATGTTACACAGAGACAGTGTGGCCCACGACCTAAAGTATTTACTAACTGGCCCTGTACAAAAATGTCTGGCAACCCCTGCTCTAGCAGATTCTAATGGCACCCAGAGTTTATATGACACACTATTCACAATGTCAAGAATAAAATAAAATACTTCTTGGCATACGAAAACCAGGAAAATATGACTGATTCTCAAGGAAAAATAAAATCAAATGTTGGAACTCTTAGACAAAGACTTTAAAGCAGTTTTCACAACTGTGCTCTATGAAGTGAAAGAAAACAATCTTTAAATGAAGAAAAAGGTATGTGTTTTCAGCCCAGAAAGAGACACTATGAAAGAAACAAAAGAGAAATTTTAGAAGTAAAGAAGTACAATATCTTAAATTTTTGAAAATCGTTGGATGGGTTCAACAGAAGAATGAAAATGGTAGAGAAACTTGTGATCTTCAAGTCAGTAAACTTGAAGATAGATCAGTAGAAATAATTCTATCTAAACAACAGAGCAAAAGGATATTGAAATAAAATTAACAGAGGTCTCAGAGACCTGTGAGACAATAGGAAAAGACCTGGCATCCATGTTATTTACTGGAGACCCCGAGGGAGAAGGGAAAGTGATTAGTATAAAAAAAAAATTGAAGATATAATGGCTGAAAATTTTCTAAATTTGGTTAAAGACATAAATTTCCAAATTCAAAATGCTCAGCAAAATCCTAAAGAGTATAATCTATTAAGAGAAAAGGAGAAAAAATCCAGACACATTATAATCATACTGCTGAAAGTTGGCTAAAGGAAGAATTATTGTAAAGACACAGAAATAAACAACACATTATTTATAAAGGAACAACAATTCAAATGATTGCAGATTTCTCACCAGAAGTCATTTTATTTTAGAACTGTCAATCTTGAATACATACTAGATCGAGAAAAGACTCAACTATAAGATGTCTACAAAAATCGTGCTTTAAGTATACAGAATCTTAAAAAACTTACTTCTAAATATTCAGTGGGTCATAGATGAAGACTAAGAATCTCAAAAGAAATTAGAATATATTCTGAACTGATTGAAAATAAAAAATACAACATAAAAAATTTGTGAGATGCTGCTCAAATAATGCTCAGAAAAACTTATAGCGTTAAATACCTATATTAGAAAAGTATATTATAAATAAAAAGGGTATATTATATATAGAAATTATATATTTATCAAATAAATAATCTAAGCTTTTACCATACCAAACTAAAACAGAGCAAACTCAAATCAAGCAGAAAAGGAAATAATAAAAAATAGAAAAAAAGTCAATGAAATTAAAAGTAGAAAAACAATTGAGAATATCAATGACACCAAAGCTTTTTCTCTGTAAAGGTAAATAAAATTGGCAAACCTTTAGACAGACCAAAAAAAAAAAAAAAAAAAAAAAAAAAAAA
>NW_021157387.1:0-1738 GCF_002837175.3 Physeter macrocephalus | reverse complement strand
GGAGGATGTAAGTTGGATATTAGTAAGGTAGGGTGAAAAGAAGTGTTTTAGGGAGTGGAGGAGTGGAGGATTAGTGGGGGATGAAGGTTGGTGAGAAAGAGTGTTGGGTGTGTGGGGTTGTGAGGTAGAATGGGTTTGTGGAGAAAAGAGAGAGTTGGTAAGAGAAAGGGAGTGTGTGGTGTGGGTGGGGGGAGGGGTGGGAGGGGGGTGATTGGGAAGTTGAAAGGTAGGGGTGTGGAGAAGATTGAAAGTATGGTTGAGATGTTGGTTGGAGGAATTGAGGGTTTGAGAGGTGTTGGTTTGGGTGGGGGAGAAGTAGTGGTGGAAGTGAGTATGGTGTGGATAGGAGAGGTGGGGGGTGAGGGGGTGGGAGGGAGGAAGAATGGGTAGAGGATGAGTGTGGTGGGGTGGGTGGAGAGGATTAGGGTAGGGAAGGGGTGGGGATTTTGTGTGTGAAGGAGAGTGAAAAGGAAGGGGGTGGTTTGGTGTGGAGATATGTGGATGGGGAAAAGGTTGAAAGAGGTGGGGAAGAGAGGTGTAGGTGGTGTTGGGTGTAATGGGAGTGGGTGTGGGTGGAGAGGGTGGGGTGGGATGGAAAGAGTTTTTTGGTGGTGTGGGTTGTGGTGGAGGTAGTTAGGTGAGGTGTGTGTATTGGAGGGAGAAAGTAGAGATTGGATGGAGGGTTGAGAGTGTATAGATTGGGGTGGAGAAGAGGAGGGTGAGGGGAGTTGGGAGGGGAGGTGGTAAGGTAGGTAAAGGGATAAGTGGGGTAGAGGATTGAGAGGTTGGGGAAGTGGGGGGGTGTGAAGTAATGGGGGTAGGTGGGAGAGTGGTGGTTGTGGGTGTTTTGAGTTGGTGGAAAGTGAAGGTATTTGGGGAGTTTTGAAGAGTTGGGTTGGGAATGTAGGGGAGAGGTAAGAAGTTGGGAGGTGTAAAGGAGGGAGGGGTAGAGGGTGAAAGGTGGGTGGAATATAGTGGTGGTGGGAGTGGTAGGTGGTGGAATGTGGTTGGTAGGAAAAGGGGGTTGTGGGGAGAGGAATAGGGTGGTTGGAGTTGGTTGGATGAGGGGTGGGGAAGAGGGGAGTAGTGAAGGAGAATAGGAAGAGTGGGAGGGAGGGTGATAGTAAAGGGGATGTGTTGGATGGAGAAGATTTGGGGGAGAGGAGTTGGGATGGAAAGGTAATGGATGTAGTGGGTTGAGGGTAGTGAGGTTTGGAGGAGTAGTGGAGTGGTGTGTGGTGAGGAGGTGGAATGGAAGAAGAGGGGGTGGGGAATATGTGTTGGTGTGAGAGTTGAGGAGGGGGAGGGAGGTTGGGGGTGGGGTGTTGTGTGAGTGGAGAGTGAAAGTGGAGAGAGGGGTTTGTTGGGTGGATAGGTAGAAGTGGAGGTTGGTAGGTTGGAGGAGAAGAGAGGTTGAGGAGTTGTTTGAGGTGTAGGGAGATTGGGTGGGAAGGGGTGGAGGAGGGGTGGGGTGAAGAAGGAGTGTGGTTTAGGGTTGGTGTTGGGGAGGGTGATTTGGGGGGTGGGGATGGGAAGGAGAGTGTTGAGTTTGGATGGAGGGGGAGAAAGGGAGAGGTTTGGGGGTAAAGAGGAAGTAGGGTTTGATTAGGTGTTGGGAGGTGGAGGGGTAAGGGAAGGGAGTAAGTAGTTGAGGGGAGTGAGGTGAGGGAGAAGTGGGTTGGTAGGAAGTTTGAAGAGGGGAGGAGAGGGGAGTGGTTGAGAGTGTTTGGGTTTGGGA
>NW_021157386.1:0-1738 GCF_002837175.3 Physeter macrocephalus | reverse complement strand
CTACTACTACTACTACTACTACTACTACTACTACTACCCACTCACCTCTGAGGTTACCTGGAAGATATAACCACAAGGCAGGAAGGAAGAGAGTAAGTCTCACATCTCCATGAACACCTGCAGACCTAGGCTGCAGCATTCCTGGTCTGTGTCTCCCCGTTTCTGCATCACATTTTTTCTGCATTATTTTCATTGTTTCGAATCTGTTGTTAATAGTTTCCGTCATACCATTATCTGAAAATCATCTCTATGCTTGATCATCTTTAATCTCAATACTTTGAAACAGTGAAAATGGAAATAGGTCCTGTCCCTCATGTCACTATCCACGTCCTGTTTCCTCTGTTAGAGGCACCATTTCCCAGCTCAAGTGTGCAGGGTCCACCTGTTTCTAAAGGGGCTGCCCTTATCCTCCCCCAGCCAGCCTCACCCTCCTGGAGTAGAGCCCCGTGAGCCCCCTCCCATTATTCACAGCCGGAGCCTTGGGTTGGGCCCCAGCGATGGGGGAGACCAGGGAGGTCATCGTGTGGGAGCATCTTAAGCAATAACTAAGGAAACATGTCTGGAAGGTTACAAGTACAAAGTCAGTCCTCCCATATTTGTGTGTGGAGGGGTGTTTCCAGATATTGTAGGACTTGGTGGACCTTTCAGGCTTCCGTGGAAGAGGTAAGAAGGAAATTTTCTTTGCTTCGTAGTGTAGGTACCAGAAGTAAAACATCACTAGGTCTGTTTTAGTAATTTTGTCACATGTCATTTTCTAGGAAGATGGCAGCACTGTAAGCTCTTTGTATAATTAGAATACATTTGGTACGAGAAGAAACCACATACTGAGAAGCAGAGCACCATGACAAAACGAGGGACGTGGAAGGGAGAAGGGAACCGAGAGGAAGCGGCAAATGGTCGCCGAGACCCACCTTCCTCCAGGACCCTACCCCCCAATCACTCCCTCCTGGTTGAGAGCCTCCACGGTTACTTACTGGCTTCTGCATCTTTAAATTCTTGCTTCCCGACACACGTACTCCCTTATCTTCGTCCTGTGGTACATACTACCTCCCTCCTTTTCATACAACCCTGGTCATGGGGCACTTTCCAAGAGGCGAACTTTCTGGGATGCAAACACATACAATACCTTGTCCCAAGAGATCTTCCCTGCAGGGCAAACAAGGCTGTGGTTTCCTGGACATGTTTCAGCATCGCAGTGATGTGATCTCTGCTCCAGTGCCACAGCTGGTCCTGCTTGGTCATTGTCTGTCGAACTGCTGTGGCTTGGGCTATGACACATGAGAATGACATGAGAAATTTGACCTAAACACTAGAGAATCTGGATCTGGAGGGACTGTGTCTGAACCAAATGAAAACCTTTCCAACTTTCCCCCATTTCCTTACTTTTTACACACATCTCATGTTATCAAATGTGAATACTTAAATTACTTCTTATGTCCAGTAGTCTTTGTGGGCAGTAGTCAGATCAAGATGAACATCTCTTCCTTTGGGCCTTCTCAAAAGCAGGCCCAGTAGGAGTGGTCATTTTGTACAGTCCAGACTGTACACATCAGGAGCGTTCACGCCCAGCACGCTTCCCACTGTGCTGAGAATGAAGGCAAGACTGGGTGTTGACCTTCTTTAGAGCACATTTGCCCAGCTAATGGGAGTCCCTTGATGGGACTCAAATGGCTTAATGCCATCAAAATACAAAAACTGGAAATCCATTTTCACACTTTCCTTTGGATAATCCCAGCCA
>NW_021157385.1:0-1739 GCF_002837175.3 Physeter macrocephalus | reverse complement strand
GGGATCGATGCCCCTCTCGGTGGTGCTAATAATGCTCAGTGGAAAAAGTAGTTTTCCAAGTGGGCCCCGTTTGCGACGACATTCTGAAACACAGTGGCGGCCGTCTCACCAGGTGCCTGGCTGTGCACATTTACGAGCTTCAAAACCAGTTACAGTGGCGGTTTCTCCTGGGTGTGTCTGTTATTGGAGCCCCGTTTTCCAGCCTGGGGATCGGAGATGGTGTCAACCGTTAGATGGTCAGACAGCTCTCAGATTGATGAATTTTCTTTTTTTCCTTTAAAACAAATCACTCTGCAGCAGAAAAACGTTCAGGAAGATTAAGGGAACAGGAGAGGAGCCTACGGTTTGCTGAGCCTTGCGGACATTGATAAGTCTGTTTGCAGCTAATTTCCAATTTTTTGTTTGCTTGTTTGTTTGTTTTGTGACCAGGGATTGAACCTAGGCCCCCTGTAGTGGAAGTGCGGCGTCCTAACCACTGGACAGCCAGGGAATGCCCTAATTTCCAATTTAGGTGGCGAGAGAAGCCAGACCTGGAGTGTAGGCCACAAGGATTTAAACATAAAAATCAAGTACTTCATGTATGCTGCCTTGTGGTCATAAAGTGGCTGCATAGCTCCAGTGGCATATCTGTGTTCCAGGCATTGCCAAAAAGCTGCTAAAATGACTTCCTGGAAGCCTTAGCAACTCTGCTTATATTTAATTGGCCCAAATCTAGATGTAAGGGAGGCTAGGAAATATAAATGTGTTTATCTGAGTACATTGCTACCTCCAAAGAAAACTGGAGTTCTGTTTGTAAGAAAAAACGGTAGAACGGATAACAGGTCCACAGCTAGTAGCATTTTCCCAGCGTCTTACTGCCTAATTGCTGTACAAAGATGGAAACAAGAATGACACTAGGTTCTAGGACTGAGAGGCCAACGATACCATGGGCTGAGACTGGGGGATCTTGGGGTTTGGGAGGCAACATTGGTTTCTCTTTCAGCCATGTTGCTGGAGATGCTAGGGGACTTGTGAGTAGAGGAATGGAGGACGCGTGGAATAGTCATACCTGGAGCTCTGGAGAGATACAGATTTAAGAAAGAGCAGCATACGAATGAAATTTTAAAATCATGGACTGAATGATCTCATGAGTCAAGGAAGAGAAAAAAGGTCAAGGACAGAGATCTGGGTCTGGGAGGGAAGAAGAGCAAAGACACTGCAGGAGGGAAAGCGGTGAGCGGGCGGAGGACCAGGTGACCACGTGTCCTCGGGCCTAAGGAAGAGGCTTCCAGGAGGAGGGGGTGGTCCACGTGTGACATGGCTGCCGAGAGGTAAGATGACCAGTGGTTCTGGCAAAGTAGAGGCCATTTGCGACCCTGGGAAGAGGTTTTATTACGTGCCTAGTGGACTTAGCATATTTCCTTAATCATTCCCCCAAACATGCACCCCTGAGTCGTTTTTTTCACTTTTTTCCTTTTCTTTTTTGCTAATGAAAACAATGCTACAAGGTGTACCTTGTGCAACTATTTTTGCTACCATGTGAAAGTATTCCTTTTGGATAAAGCCTAGAAACCACTGAGTCAAAAGATATGCATATGTCAAAGTGTAATCTGTATTGTCCATGTCTACTAAATGATTATACTGATTTACACTCCCACCAACAGTGTATGTGTCAGTTCAACATAAAGTGAAATCTTTGGTAAGCTGGTAGTTGAAAAATATCTTGTTTTCATTTGGAATCTCCATTAATTTCTTTTTTT
>NW_021157384.1:0-1739 GCF_002837175.3 Physeter macrocephalus | reverse complement strand
CTTCCCGGACCAGGGCTCGAACCCGTGTCCCCTGCATTGGCGGGCAGATTCTTGACCACTGCGCCGCTGGGGAAGCCCCCCCACCCCCAATTCTTTGAGCTCTAAGACCCTGTGATTCTGGAAAAGACAGTCATGCACAAAAAGAGACTTATCAAATATCAACAATCTTTTTTTTTTTTCGTTCTGTTTGAAAACAAATCCTAGCAACAAAGAATAAAAGATTCTTTTGGCATAAATACACGTTATGAGACTTAGGAAGACTGTAGCGTTAAGTACAGTATCCGATTTTCAGCTCAGGTCATCTTGTAAACACCACTTCTCATGTCTGCAAAGTTTTTGTTTACCAGGCTTCCTGATATGCATACTACTCTACTCACTGGAAAATTTATAGTTTTTTTTTTTTCCACGTTCAAGGAAAAGATATGTAATAGTTTAATGAAATCTCCCCCTACTTACTCTGTCCTAGTGCTTCTTCACCATACATTTTCCTTTTCTCTTCTGTCTGTGAGATGATAGAAATGACAGAAAGGAGAGATACTGCTTGGGCTGTGCAAATGCCTGGATATAAATTAATCTTGAATTAATCTGGAAAACATTAAATTAAACTAATATCTAATGAAGTTTAACTTTTGGGAAGTAAATTGTGATTTGTGCCTGTATTTCAGCGAGGGGGGCTGTTGTGGTGTAGGACCTGGGCAATTAGATGTCACACTGCAGCATAACTGTGCTAGAATATCAGAGGCTGGGATTTCTATTGGGTATTTCTCATTTTCTAAGCTACAGAAGAAACCTCTTTTTTTTTTTTTTTTCCTGTGATACATTAACCTTTGCCCTGCTTTTATGCAAATCACTTCTCTACCTAAATTTCATTCTTTCAGTTATTCATTCACCAAACGTTTGCTCAGTGCCCACCCTGTGTTAGGTGCTGGGAATGGCAGTCTATCAGAGTTTACAGTCTGTTGGAGAGTCAGACCGGTAAGCACTCATGTGACAAGGGAGTCCAGGGCACTAGGCGTGCATGAAGAAGGGGCCTCCAACTTGGTCTGGGAGTTCATGTCCATAACCGCAAGGTGCCTATCTGCCTGACTTGAAGGGGTCCACAAATAGCCCGCACTGGCTGCCGCAGCTATTTGGTATTTATGGTGGTCAGGATCAAAAGGGAGATACACATTATCTAGTCCTCACTTCAGACAGAAGGTAGCTGTGATGGTCACTCTGGCAAAGCAGGAGGAACCCCCCGCTGACCCAGAATTTGTTTTCGTCGACATTGGTGATGGCCCACGCACACCTAGAGCATATAGGAGGATTTGTTACTGACGTAAGTCAGGTCTCAGGGGAGAGCACGGCAGGCCTCTCCAGCAGGCCGAAAGGGCTTGAGAGAGGAAGAACAGGAGGCTGGACTGGGTTTTTACTGTGGTTAGAGGTGGGGCCTGGTGAAGCCCTGTGTTGTCTTAATCTCCTGCAGGTGCCAAAGCAGAGGCTTTGTTATCAGCTGGCCCAGATGAGGGCACAAGGGGAGGGGCGGGGGGTAAAAGCCGTCAGCCTTCAGAGATCAAAAGTGGAGTCAGATTTCTCCGTACAACCAATCCACTTCCCCAGACGAAACTAAGCTTTTCTGTCCCTTGATTTCCAAAGCAAATCGCTTACAGACGGGCCCACATCTGACAGTGGACCACATCCTTCACCTCAACATGATTTTTTTTTTTTTTTTTTTTTTTGCGGTACGCGGGCCTCTCACT
>NW_021157383.1:0-1739 GCF_002837175.3 Physeter macrocephalus | reverse complement strand
GCATCGGCAGGCGGACGCGCAACCACTGCGCCACCAGGGAAGCCCCGGGGATGATATTTAAAATGTTTAACAAATGAGCAATTGACCAATGAATACACTTGCCCTACTTCTCACTTCTATTGCAATTAATTGCATAAACATCCAGTCTTCTGCCATTCATACATTCATTCATTCATGTAATCATTCATTTATTCTTTCTTTTAGCGTATTGTTAAGGGCCCACTGGATATTAGGCACCATGTTAGGAACTGGGGATGCAGCAGTTCACAGGACATCGTAAGGAACTCAGAGATGGGAGCTAGAGAAAGACATTGACCAAGTTCATGGAATGTGACAAAGGAGAAGTTCAGAAGAGTAGACCTGCAGTCTAACCTAGTTGGAGGAACTAGGGAGGGCTTTCTGGAGGCAGGGACATTAATAGTGAAACTTAAGCAATGAACAGGAGTTAGCTAAATGAGATCTCTTTCTTGCCAGTTTTGTATGTTCCATCGTTTAGAGCATAATGCCCTGAGCATAGTAGGGCGTCACCAAATCTGTGAAGAATGAAACATGATGACTCCGAAGCAGACAGTCCTATTGGCATGTCTTTTCTCATTGCCTGCACCTAGCATTTGGCCAAGAAGCAAAGGCACATTTCTCCACTCACCATTCATGGTGATGTCAGAGCTTTCAACAGATTCTTGCCCTGCCCATTCCCCCAAACTGGGAAGGCAAATTTGAGCCCAGGAAAGTAGACTGAGGGGGCAAAAGTTGACGAGAGAGAACCAAGTCCCAGGCTCTCAAATTCATGCCCGTAGGGGCCAGGTTGGACTGTGTTTCTAGAGCTTCTGTTCTTTTAGAAGAAACCAGAAATCTGAATTTTCATGTAAGCCCTTCTAATTTTCATGTTTGAACCTAATTTGCAACTTTAAAAAAAAAAAAGGTCATTGTGTACAGCAAATCAAATATCTATGGGCTGCTGTCTTCGTCCTTTTGGGCTGCTATAACAAAAATATTGCAGACTGGGTGGCTTAAGCAACAAACATTCATCCCTCACAGTTCTGGAGGCTGGGAGGTCCAAGATCAGGGTGCTGGCCGATTTGGTATCTAGTGAGGCCCACTTCTTGGTTCACAGACAGATGACTTCTCACTGTGTCCTCACATGGTGGAAGGGGTGGGGGAGCACTCTGGGGTCTCTTTTGTAAGGGCACAATTCCATTCATGAGGACTCCACCTTCCTAACCTAAACACATCCCGAAGCCCCCCACCTCCTAATACCATCACCTTGGGGGTTGGAATTTCAACATGTGAATTTTGGGAGGATATAAAAATTCAGTCTGTAACAGCTGCCATTCCTGATTTAGAAGGGAATAAGAGGGACTTATATTTACTATGCAGCCACGTTGCTCTGAACATTGTACTGCATGTTCTATGGATCTTCGTCATGAATTTTCATCGCATGAACATCTCTATTATCTTCTCTTATCTTTGCAACAACCTCATGGAATTGGTGTTATCATCTCTGTTGAGGAAGATTGCCAACTTAAGTCTGCAGGGACCCGATATTAGCCATAAGGAAGTTTAATATTCACACAGAACTAGAAGTGAGCTATGAGGAGGATAAGGCTTTTGGATAAGAGACCTGATTTTATGAGACCCTCCAGGTGCTAAGAGACTTGAATAGCCAGACGTTGGGCTAAAAACTGTCCTTGGGACTTCCCTGGTGGCGCAGTGGTTAAGAATCTGCCTGCCAACGCACG
>NW_021157382.1:0-1740 GCF_002837175.3 Physeter macrocephalus | reverse complement strand
TTTTCCCTTTTTTCTATTGCCCTCCCCAGGTACGTGGGGATTTTCTTGGCTTTTGGGAATCTGAGGTCTTCTGCCTGCATTCAGTAGGTGTTCTGTCGGAGTTGTTCCACGTGTAGATGTATTTTTTATGTATTTGTCAGGAGGAAGGTGATCTCCATGTGTTCTGCACAATCTTGAAGGTTCCCACTGAGTTCTTTATATATTTTAATATTGGTCCCTTATCAGATATATAATCTGAAAATATTTTCTCCCATTCTGTATGTTGACTTTTAATTTTGTTGATAGTTTCTTTGCTGTGCAGAAGCTTTTTAATTTGATGTATTCCTACTTGTTTATTTTTGCTTTTGTTGTCAAAGCCAAAAATCTTTGATAACAACATTGTTAAGGATATTATTCCCTATGTTTTCTTCCAGGAGTCTTACAGTTTCAGGTCTCACATTCAAGTATTTAATCCATTTTGAGTTGATTTTTGTGTATGGTGTAAGACAGAGGTCCAGTTTCATTATATTGCCTGAGGCTACCCAGTTTTCCCAACACCAGTTACAGAAGAGGCTTTCCTTTCCTCATTGTATATTATTGGTTCCTTTGTCATAAATTAATTGACATATATACATGGGTTTATTTCTGGGGTCTCTATTCTGTTCCATTGATCTATGTGTCAGTTTTTAATGCCAATACCTTACTATTTTTATTACTATAGATTTGTAATGGTGTTTGAAATCAGGAAATGTGATGCCTCCAGCTCTATTCTTTCTCAAGATTGCTTTGGCTATTTGGGGTCTTTTGTGGTTTCATACAAATTTTAGGGTTGTTTTTTCTATTTCTGTAAAAAATGCCATTGGAATTTTGGTAGGGATTGCATTGAATCTGTGGATCATTTTGTATAGTGTGGACATTTTAACAAAGTTAATTTTTCTTATCCATGAGCACAGAATATATTTTCACTTATTTGTGTCTTTAAATTCTTTCATCACATTTTTAGAGTTTTGGTGTCCTGGTCTTTCACCTTCTTGGTTAAATTTATTCCTATATATTTTATTCTTTTTGATGCTATTATAAATAGAATTGTTTTCTTAATTTCTTTTTCTGATAGTTTTTTGTTAGTATATAGAAATGCAAGTGATTTTTGTATTTTAATTTTGTATCCTGAGGTTTTACTGAATTTTTTTTATTAGGTCCAATAGTGTTTTGGTGGAGTCTTATGGTTTTCTGTATATGATATCCTGTCTTCTGCAAATAGAGACAATTAAAATTTTACTTTCCAGTTTGGATGCCTTTTATTTCTTTTTCTTGCCTAATTACCCTGGCTAGGGCTTCAAGTACTATGTTGAATAAAGTGGTGATAATGGGCATCCTTGTCTTATTTCTGATCCTAGAAGGAAAAGTTTCATCTTTTTACCATTCAGTATGATGTGAGCTATGGGCTTATAATATAGAGCCTTTATTATGTTGAGGTATGTATCCTCTCTACTAAGTTTCTTGAGAGCTTTTATCATGAAAGGGTTTTGAATTTTGTCAAATGCTTTTCTGTATCATTGAGATAATCATATGATTTTTTTCCTTCCTTTTGTTAATGTGGTATGTCACCTTTGATTGATTTGCAGATGTTGAACTATCCTTGCATCCCTGTAATAAATCCCATTTCATCTTGGTGTATGGCCCTTTAAAGTATTGTTGAATTGAGTTTGTTAATATTTTGTTGAGGACTTTTGCATCTATGTTCATCAGTGATATTGGCCT
>NW_021157381.1:0-1741 GCF_002837175.3 Physeter macrocephalus | reverse complement strand
TTGCTAGCTCTCTTTTCTCTCACTACACCACTAGGGAGAGAGGCAACATAAGCAGAACTCATTCTATACAATGAACACTTGTTGGAAAGCAGGAGACCTAGATTTCAGCCCCCAAGCTAGTGAAAACCAGTTGTTCAAACTTGGGGAAAATCACTTAACCGTGAGCCTGAATTGTCTCATTTGTGGGCTAGGTGACATTCCATGAGGTTCTGGTTTCACCCCCAGAAAGCTGAGTTCCAAGCTTGGAGAGAGATATTTTACTCTCATGTCATGCCCAGAAGGTTCAATTCCATATCTAGTAGACCAAAGAATACACATAGAAGCCCAGATTCCACAATCAGAGAGCCAGGTTCTATGCCTGGAGAGGTAAGATCTACATCAGGACACATTTTCCAAGCCTAAAGTCAGATTCTTTAGGCTCAGTTCCATGTCTATAGGGCCAGGCTTCACTTGGAGGACCAGATTATATGCATGATAAGGCAGAATTCACACCTATGAGAGATAAATCAGTGCCTCAAAGTCCAGATTTCATAGATAGAGTGCCTGGGAGACCAGGTCCCATGAATGTAGAACCAACTTCTATGACTCAAATACTAGGTTCCATGTCTGGAGTTTCAGGTTCCTTATTTATTAGGCCATTTTCCATGACTGGATATTAATTTCCACATATAGAGTGTCAGATTCCAAGCTCGTAGATTAAGATTTTACATATGGAGTACCAAGTTCCATGCTGGTAGGGGAAGGTTTGATTTTTTTGAGGACCAAATTTCTATTATTGAAATTCCAGGTTTCAAGTCTAGAGTTACAGATCCCACACTTGTAAGGATGTGCTCCATACTTGGAGGTTGAGTTTCTATACATGGGGTGCCAGTTTCCATGTTTGTAGGGCCAGGTTCAATTCTTGGAGAATGCCAGGTTCCATGCTTATAGGGATGGATATCATATGGAGGACCTAACTGAATGCCTATAAAGGTAGAATTCACACGTAGAATACCAAAATAATGCCTGAAAGTCCAGATTTCATACATGGAGAGCCAAGTTCCACGCTGGTCATGCCATCTTCCATGATTAGTGTTTGAGATTCTATACATGTAATGCCAAATTCCTTGATTTATGGCCAGGTTCCATGCTTGAGTATTGAGGTAGCCCCCTCAGACTGAAGTGGAAAGGCCAATACCATTGTGGTTAGGGATGCCACTGCCACTGGAGATGAGGAGACCTCTTCCACTGGCAAACAAAAACAAAAACCTCAGAATTTAGGGGCTCAATGTCCCCAGCTTCATAAGGGTCTTTCCATAAGTTTCTATTCCAACTTATACAATCCCATATCTTCCCAACCAATGCCTTCACTTTAACAGTAGATACCCTGCGAGACTGGGAGTTCAACTTGTACTATAATTCAGCCAGTCTCAGGATGAAGTTTCGTGTTTTCAGCAATTTCAATCTTGTGGCTACAGGAGATAAGGATCTCTTTCAGAGCACGTATTCAAGCTCTTAGGTCATTTACATGGTGCTTGAGCTGGGAATTGGAATCTGTGAGCTCATCTTTTCTTTCACTACTCTGTGCAGCAACATTAAGAGCGCCAACCAATGTCATTATATTCATTAGTTTTCCAAAAATGTTCAAAAATATCATAAACACCACATCAACAAGAGAAAAGACAAAACCCATATAATCATCTCAATAGATGCAGAAAAACCATTTGATAAAATTCAACATCCATTCATGAAAAAAAAAAAA
>NW_021157380.1:0-1741 GCF_002837175.3 Physeter macrocephalus | reverse complement strand
GTGTTGTGTCAGGGTCCTTAAGACCACTCCCCAGTTCAGTGGTTCGCTAGGAGGGCTCACAGGATGAGCATATGGTTGTATTCACAGCTGTGATTTATTGCAGTAAAGGGACACAGAGCAAACTCAGCCAAAGGGAAGGTCCAAGGATGAAGTCCGGAGGAAACCAGGTGCAGGCTTCCAAGAGCATCTCCCTGTGGAGTCACTCAGGACAGCTTATTCCTCCAGTAACGAGTCGTTAACAACACGTGCGAAGTGTTTTCCTTCTGGGAAGCTCATTAGGGACTCAGTGCCCAAGATTTTGGTTGGAGGCTGGTTGTGTGAACACCCTTTTACCTAGAACAATTCAACATTCCAGACTCCCAGAAGGACAGCAGGTGTTCAGCATAAACCACTGTTGGACAAACTAGGCCCAGTGAGCCCCTCTCATCAGTCAGGGGACTGTGAGAACGCTCCCCAAATCCAAGCTCCCACGGAACATCGCAAGTCAAGGGGGCCAGCCTTGCAAGCAGGCCTCTCCAGTGATGGCGGCCTCAGGCCTGCTCTGGTGACTCCTTTCTGCACATGATGTGTGACAATTTATTCAGCCATTTCTTATTGATTGGCAGTTGGGTTCTTTACAAACAAAACCAAAAACGATGTGTCCTGATCAGGTGATCTGGAACCCTGGAGGTCTAATGTTCTGTTACTGTATGTTTGCTTGGCAGATGGTGCCTCGATCGAATTGGGACGTGGGCCGAGGCTGCGGGCTGCACAGATCTGCCCGAGGCCGGGCGTGTGAGTTCACGGTGGCCTTTCCCATTCTGTTTGCAGTGTGTGAAGGCTCTGGTCTACTACGACGTGCAGTCCTGCAGACTAGATATTGGTAACGAGAAAGGAGACACTCCCCTGCACATCGCTGCCCGCTGGGGTTACCAAAGCATCATAGAGACGTTGCTACAGAACGGAGCGTCCACAGAGATCCAGAACAGGCTGAAGGAGACGCCCCTCAAGTGTGCGTTAAACTCAAAGGTAGCCTTTCATCTCGGAGCAGCATTGTGACTTTAAACAATATCAGCGTCCGCAGCTTAGGTCTTGGCCATGCTGTTCAAACCGTGCATTAGTCCCCAAGGCTGGAACTTGGCCGCATCCTCTCTGCCGCACTCGGGACCCGGTCGTTCACGGATTTTACCTATTCATCTTATTTTCCATCTTAGTAGGCGTTTTTCTCAGTGTCATGCCCGGAGCTGTTCCCAGCAGAGTTTGCCCCGGCCTCTGAGTGCTGTTGCTTTCTGGGCAGGTGGAGTGAGAGGAAATGGCACGGTGGCTCCGGCCGGGAAGAGCTGGGACAGGGTGTTGGAAGCAGCAAGCATCAGCTCCGTTTTCCTCTTCCTTCACCCTCAGCACCTAAAACTTCATTCTGATTTGGCCAACTTCGAACATCGTTGGGTGTGATTTCCTTCATAAATGATTCATTAATGAACTACTAGCCCGTCCTGCTGGTAATTTCTGGAAGCACGTAGTTTGGGGCCACACGTCGTGCACTGCTCGCTCATGAGCAGGTGGGGCGCGATGGGAGCTTCCAGAGGCCAGGCCTTCCCAGCAGCAGCTCTGTTGAAGGGGTGCCCTCAGAGAAGCGTGTTGGGCCAACTGGCCAGAGGAAGCCTAGGGCCCCGTGCGACGGCCATCCGGGGTCCTGGTGCCCAGAGCATCCCGGCTGGTGGCTCACATAGGTGATGCCGTTTTTATTTTGTTTTTTTTTTTT
>NW_021157379.1:0-1742 GCF_002837175.3 Physeter macrocephalus | reverse complement strand
GGATCTTCCCGGACCAGGGATCGAACCCACGTCCCCTGCATTGGCAGGCAGAATCTTAACCAGTGCGCCACCAGGGAAGTCCGGGAAGGCAGAAATCATAAAAGAAAAAGGGGATAAATTTTAGTACAATGAGACTGAAAAGAGATTCACCAAACTAAATCTATCTAAAGTAAAAACTCAAAAGGCCAAGTTTAAAGAGTATTTGCTATCTATATCACAGACGATGGGCTAATTTCCCAAATAAGAAAATAGTCTTTTATTGAACCATTTTTGGAAAAAGGAACAAAGGCCTCTCTTTGTTTATGAAAACACCAGCTGCTGTAACAGAGGACCTCCCGAATCTCAGTGGCCTTGCACTCTAGAAATGTTTCTTGCCCACGTAGAATCCAAATGGAAGCAGGCTTGCGAGGCTTGGCTCTGCTTTCTGAACTTATTCGGGGACCAACTGACAGAAGAATCTCTGCCACTTTCAGCATTTGGCTGCATTGGTCCCTCTGGTGCGAACAGTTTGCCAGCAGATGGGGCAAGAAAGAGAATAGGAGGATGTCACAGGAGGCCTTTAGGAGTCGGGCTGGTCAACGTTGTACATCACTTAGGTCCACTTTCCCTTGGCCAGGACTCAGTCCATAGGCCACAGCTAGGTGCTGGAGGGCTGGGGAACTCGAGGAGGTAAAGGAACAGGTTTGGAGAAGAGTTACTCAGTCTCTGCTACTGGTATGACAAATACGTTCAAGGGAGGGAAAATACAAAACGCCTCTAAATATGTTTTAAAAATCCCCAGCCTTGTTCATAATAAGGCAAATGTGTATTTTAACTACAATAAGATAGCACTCATTATTTATCATGTTGCCTAATCTACTGTTTGAAAGACACTGTTTTGGTGAGGATGTGGGGAAACAGAAATGCTCCTGCATTGTTAGTGAGGGTGTGAATTGATACAACACCTGGAGAGGACAATTTAGCAATATCTGTCAAAATCATGTGTGCATTTACCCTTTGATCCAGAAATCCTACTTCTATGATTTTATCCACTGGATGTACTTGCACATGTGTGGCACGATGACACATGTAAGCTTATTCAATGCAGCTTTGTCTGTGATAACATAAGATTGGAAAAACCATAAGTGTCCATCAGTAGCAGACTGGTAAATAAATAGAAGTGAGTACATCTATGTAAAAGGATACCACACAGCTATTTAAGAAAAAAGAATGTTACGTAGCTTAGTGGTTAAGTGTACATTCTGGAACTACACTGCGTGGGTCCAATCCTGATTCTCCTCACTTTTAGCCATGTTACCTTTCACAAGTTATTCACATTCTGTGTGCTTTAGTTTCTTCATCAATAAACAAGGATAATATTTACTTCATTGGGTATGATGAGGGTTAAACCAACAGGTTTAAAGCACTTAAAACAATGGCATGACAAGCACTCTCTAAATTTTGCCTCATTGTGATCACGCAGAAAGACCTCCAAGATACATTAGAAATGGAAAAATTCAGGCCCAGACTCTGTTTGGTATTTAACCACTTGCATATAAAGAGGAGTGGTTGAAATACATATTACATGCGCAATATAAAAGGAAGGATATATAAGAACCTGTTGGAAAAGTGTTGTTGCCTTTGGGGAGGAGAACTGTATGATTCTACAACTGGGGTGAGAGGCATACTTTTTAAAAAAAAATTTATTTATTCTTGGCTGCGTTGGGTCTTCGTTGCTGCGCACAGGCTTTCTCTAGTTGCAG
>NW_021157378.1:0-1742 GCF_002837175.3 Physeter macrocephalus | reverse complement strand
GGATTGACATATATACACTAATTTGTATAAAATAGGTAACTAATAAGAACCTGCTTTATAAAATAAAATAAAATAAAATTCAAAAAAAAAGAAATGCAAGTGCAGAAAGTTATTCTACTCAGCTCTGTTTTCAGTTGCAAAATATTGGAAACAACCTATATGCCCATATATAGGAGAGAAATATAATGAAATATGGAACACTGACACAATGGAGTATTATGTAACTATGAAAAAATGGGGAAAAGTCTCTATGTGTTGATACAAATTATTTCCCAGATATGTTGTTAAGTGAAAAATGGCAAAGTACGAAAGCCTAAATCGTATACTACTTTCTTGTAAGAAAGAAGAGGAAATAAAAATGTATACATGTATCTACCCACCTGTGCAAAATAAAACACAGGAAAGTTAAACCAGAATCTAATGAGACTGGTTACCCACAAGGAGTAAATGGAAATGGGGTAAAATGAATTAAAAAATAGAAACAGAGTAGAAGGTGTGGAGAGAATGATACTTTTCTAAGTTTATCTTGTTTACAATTTGACTTTTAGAATCCTTTCAAATGTTTTACATATTCCAATTAATAAATAATTAAAATCACAAGTATTAATAAATGATTAAAACTGAATGCAGACAGAAACAGATGATCTTAACTGTACTACCAACGAATAACATAACCATATGGAAGCAGAGGGAGGGAAAAACAACTATCAAGTAACTTTGGAAAATAGTATTTTGACTATAAACTCTTAAAACAGTATTCAAATATCACTCTCTAATAAGTAGGTTTGTTTACACAGGTGTATGGATTAGCAATTCAGAAACTACTTTTAAGTATTTCAGGATTGAGCAAATTCATAAATATATTATGAATAATGAAGGCCATGTTCCTTCCTGTCAGAGAATAGAGCTGCAGATAAGGAAAGAGGGAAAGCTAGAATGAATCAAATAGTATTAGACTGGAATTGGAGCTATCAGTATAAATTCATGGGGTTTTTTTTAAGGTAGATAGGTAGATGATAGATAGATAGATAGATAAATAGATAGATAGATAGAGATATAGACAGACAGATAAACAGACTTAGATGTATATGTATGCATTCATATATTTCCTCACTCAGTCCACTTAGAGGGTCTAAAAACAATGATACCCCCATACCAATACACACACCTAGTACCTAGATCTTGGTTTTTAAGTACTATTCCTCAGCAAAAAGAACCTGAACTCTGGAGAAATGGCTGATTCCAGGACTGGGTTAGTGAAAGCACAAGACTGGCCTAGAGCATCTTGTAGTTCCAGAAAGCAAGGAACTATACACACACATGCAAACGCAGAAAGGATAACAACATGTCAAGACGTAGGACCCAACTTCCTATGGGTAATGGGCAAATTTGAACAACATAAATAATGATAGTAATAGATTATAATCTATAGAATAAAATAAGAATCCATGAGTACAGACTGACATAAATAAATTAAGTAATGAATAAATAGAATACAAGAGAAAGCTCTTCTTTAAAGTAGAATTCCAGTTAATACAGGTACAAAGAAGATGGAAATGGAAAATCACCATTTGTAAAATACCACAGTAAAATTTTTTCAGTCAAGAATCATCAACTGATACTAAAATTGTGGGCAAAAGGGTGATGAGAAAGAGGATATTTACAGTCTCAAAATATCTCTTCAAAAATGGAAACAGGGCTTCCCTGGTGGCGCAGTGGTTGAGAGTCTACCTGCCGATGCA
>NW_021157377.1:0-1743 GCF_002837175.3 Physeter macrocephalus | reverse complement strand
TGCATCGGCAGGCGGACTCTCAACCACTGCGCCACCAGGGAAGCCTTCCTCTCTTACAATATTTTTGGAAAAGAGTAATTGGCTGAATTGTGACTAAGTGTATTACTTCTTATTTTACTGGAAACCATGAATAACCCCTAAAAATTGCATTTTCATCTTTCTTCTGAAGATCAGAGGACACAGATGACAGAAATCGTGCAAATACTGAACTGAAAGTAGCAAAGGAGCCTGAAGTAAGATGTGAGCTTTGTGCCCTGAGGGAGATGGGAAACAGAGAAGCTGTCAGGGTGGCGCTGGGATGCCAAGGCCCTTCCTGCCCTCGAGGTATTGGGAAAGGGGACACACACCTGGGCCCCCCCCCAACCCAGGGAGGTGGCTGAGAGTTTCAGAGTCTCAAAACTCAATGCCACACTGACCCCATGTCTTAGTAAAGCTTATTTCCAGCACTCGTTAAAACTCCAATGTACTGGGTTTGGAGGAAGTGAAGGTACTGATTTTATCAGTCTCCAAACAGTCCTTTGGTTTTCTTTTTTTTAGAGTTAATTTTTAGAGGGATGTGAACACTTGATAATTTTCCAAGGAGCACTTATCCGCAGGTACACTGTGAGGTTGGAAACATTTATCAGAAGACTCCTCCTTTTCTTTACCTTATTTTCCACTTTTGCATATTCCAGACAATTTCAAGTGTTTACCCTGGAATAAAATGCTGCTTTAATTTAAAATGGAAGTGACCTTGGGGGAAGAGGTTGGTCACACTAATGATACTGTATGTCACTGTGCTTCCCTTCAGTACCCCGAAGATTCCCATCCATTTATATGCAAACAAAAAGCTGCGGAATTCCCTGGTGGTCCAGTAGTTATGACTCGGTGCTTTCACTGCCAGGGTTCGGGTTCTATCCCTGGTTGGGGAACTAAGATCCCACAAGCCGTGGAATGCGGCCAAAGGAAAAAAAAAAAAAAAGCTGCGATTTGTTCCTGTGTTGAGTTTTGTGTCACATTTCTTTTTGGAGTCAGAGCCCTGGCCAGTTACTGCCCAGGACAATGAAGTGCCATCCAGCATCTGAAACCACGTAACATCCATCCTTTAGAATGATCCTCTATGTTGGCAACTCAGCTGCAAAGTTTTTTGGGGGGGATCTAATGTCTCTGCAGAAGCTGAAAGGCAAACAGCAGGAAATCTATTGTTTCAGAATTCCATTTTCAGTGGAGTGAGTCCAGGATTTATGTTTGAGATACATGTGGACACAGCAATTCCAAAATTATCTATCTTGCTGAATAGCAGATGTGAGAACAGACCCCAAAATGTGCAACTCCATGGTTTCCTTTTGCTTAGTTTATAATGATGTCACGGTAATCAGTAATAAAGAATGACAAGGTTTTCCTCAAACTTTGCCTTATGTCAGGATCGCCTGGAGGGCTTGTGTAGATGGCTGGGCTCCACCTACAGGGCTTCTGAGTTAGGGGTTCTGGTGACGCCCAAGAATCTGCATTCCTAACCGGTTCCCAGGTGGTGCTAATGCTGCTTGTAGTGAGAATGCACTTTGAGAACCACTGCTCAGATTACCAAGTGTCAGTATGATCATTACACATGGGCATGGAAATCTGTTTTATTTCACCCTCTGCATATGCAAGAAAACATGAAAAATTACTATGGGGACTGAAATTTTTTTTTGAATTTTATTTTATTTATATTTTTATACAGCAGGATCTTATTAGTTATCTATTTTATACATATTAGTGTAT
>NW_021157376.1:0-1743 GCF_002837175.3 Physeter macrocephalus | reverse complement strand
CATCGGCAGGCAGACTCTCAACCACTGCGCCACCAGGGAAGCCCGGGAATCCATATTTTTAATGCATGCCCCTGGGTGATTGTGATGCAGCCAGTTTAGAACCACTGGATGAGCAGTAGTCTTCAAACTTGGAAAAGGTCCCTGGGATATAGAAAACATTCCAAGAGATGCGAGTACCTGGACAGTGTGAGGGAATCCATTTCCAGGTCCTTCATGTCTAGATGTTCTCTCTCTAAAACTGCCATTCATGGTAGCCCCTCCCCTTTTACAAAAAAGGCACTCTGCCATGCCTCCCCAGTCCTCCTATGTTAGGTTGCTCCATGTTAAATCACCCTGGCTGCCAAACGGAGGGATAAATCCAAGCTCTGGTTTTGAGGGAGGCCTCTCTCATGCTCAATCAAGCCGGTATGGCTTCCTTTGGGCCCCTGGAGGCCGTCTTACCTCTTCCCTAATCCCAGGGTCCAGCCCCAGCACAGGGATCTTATAAATCTACAAGACATCAGATCAAACCAAATCTAAACCCAAACCCACGCGCCCCAGACTGAGCCCCCGTGCCGGCCGCAGTGTGGATGGCTCCATGAGACCCTTCCCTCCAGGACCCAGACCCTGCTGCTGGGTCGGTCATGTGATCAAAGGCGTGGTGTGAGGTGTGCACGGCAGAGTTCCTTGTGTCTGGGCTCACCCTCACTGTGCTGTCCCTGGCAGCTGGCTCATCGCCATCCTGGCTCAGCTGAACCCCCTGTTCGGGCCCCAGCTGAAGAATGAGACGATCTGGTATGTGCACTTCCTGTGGGAGTGACCACTGCCGCCGCCTCGGCCCCAGGTACTGCTGGGCAGCGGGCAGGGGTGGGGAGGGGCCCGGGGCGGCGGGAGGACAAGGTCGGGCAGGGTTGTAAGACTTTGCATGTGGATTCAGGCATTCGTTTATTAAGAAAAAAAAAAAAATGCTGAGCACGTGCTCCCTTCCTGCCCAGTGCTGCACTGGGCGGCAGGGATGGACGGAAGACCCGGGGTCCTGGGGGGAGCGCGTGGGCCCCGCCTTGTTTGTGGGTTTGCACGCCCCAGAGGAGGCGGCCGGCTGCAGAATCTGTTCTGAGTGAGGGGAGGGCGGGGGCAGGGAGCGGTGAGACGCCGACTGGGCAGGGGGCTGTCTGAGGTGAGCTGGGTGACGGGCACAGGCTCTCCAGGGCGGGACTGGGGGAGAAGGGTCTCCGCAGCGAGGCCGTGACTTGTTCTGTGATGTGCTTTTCAGGTGCCCCAGCTCTCTGGATGACCTTGGCTCCACTGTCCCTGATGACCCTTTTGTCACCCCTACAACTGTGTCCCACTCCCTCCGTGCTCCCTCCCCCAAGGCCTGCCTGGTTCTGGAAAGTACCGCCCTCCCCAGCCAGTCTGGGCCTCTGGAAGCCCCGAGCTCAGAGCCAGGCTGGAGCAGATGTCCAGCCCCCAGGTTCCCACTGTCCGCTTCCGAGTAGGTCCAGGCCAGGAGCTGACAAGGGTGGGGCTGCGCCTTTTACACAATGGGGCAGCCAGAGAAGGCCGCGCGTCCTGGGGAGAAGGCCTCGCAGCCCGGGATGCTCGAGCCTCGGGTGGGCCAGGCCAGGGAGGAAGCCCTGGGGGAAGAGGCAGGGCCCTGCCACTGTCCTGCTGTGTGACCCCAGGAAGCGTCCGCCTGTGTGGGCCTCCTCGCCTGTGAGATGGAGGGGCTCGGTCAGGTGTGGCAAAGGCCCTTCTTGGAGTTCC
>NW_021157375.1:0-1743 GCF_002837175.3 Physeter macrocephalus | reverse complement strand
AGAGGCCGCAGCGGCGAGAGGCCCGCGTACCGCAAAAAAAAAAAAAAAGATAGTGATGATGGTGATAACTACCATCTCTCGTCTGTTCGAGCACTTCACGTGTGTTGAATAACTGGCACAAAAGGAGACAAAGCAGCACCCCAGGGCTCCATGGGGCCCAGGAAAGGTTTGCTGCTGCTCTGGTTGTGCGGTGTGTGCAGGTACCCAAAACCACAGAGCATATTTCTAGGCTGAAGAAGGAAACGGTGACGGGAGAAGCTGAAGATACAAAGAGGAGTGGTCACGGGAGACCCTCGACCTTTTGGATGGAACCCAGAGCCCAGAAAGAGGGACTCACCTTGGGCTGAAGGAAGAAGCCAGTGCATCCTCCAGGAAGAAGGAAAGGAGACAGAGGAGTTGTGCCCACCTGACTCATTCAGAAGAGGGTAAGGAGGAGGGACAGGGACTTCCCAGAGGCACCGGGGCTGGAGATGAGGGTACCGGGCGCTGAGAGCTGCAGGGAGACAGAGAAGCCGAGCACAGAAGCAGAGAGAGAACGAGAGACGGGCTGTGGAACCAGGCTCTAACCCTGCTAAGGGACTCGAGCAGGGCGACAGGCGGCCGAGGAAGCCCCTGCGTGAGCCCAGGGGAACGTGTGCAACGGGAGCAGCGAGTGGAAGGTCTGGGAGCCCAGGCAGCGTGTCCGTCCCCCAAACAGGTGCTGAGAACCTGCTGTGCGCCAGGCACTCTGTTGGAGCTACCGGTCCATATGGGGAGGTTGAACGTGGAGCATCCCAAGGACACAGGCTGGGATGGCAGAGCGGGTGAGATGCCCCGGGGACCGTGAGACCCAAGGATGGAGCATTTGGGGAAATGCCTTCTCCAGCGAAGGGAGGCATTAAAGGGGGCTGTGCTGGAGCTCTCGGGAAGGAGGGAGGCCCCTCGGACCCCCAACCACTGCCCACACCGCCCCACGCTCGGAGGAGGAGAGTCTGGAAAGGAAGCAAGTGCATCGCGGCTTGACTGAAAACCAGCCTCTTCTACCAGGAAAGGCGGCTCTCCATCCCAGCACCTGCTTTCTGAGGAAAGGACACTCAAGGAGCCTTGAGAAACAAAGGGACCCGCAGCCACCAGCCAGGGCAGCTGAGTCCACCTGGTGGCCGGTGGGTGACAGGAGGGAAGTCACCACCGGCTCCAATGCCATAAAGATAGGTCAGAGCAAAGCTGTCGCCAGGGGTCCCTACTAATGACCGCAATGCCACACTCAACTTGGGTAGACTTGATCTTTCCTAAGTCCCTTCAGCATCCTTTGCCCTCTCTGTCCTCAGCGTGGCCCTGGGAGCCTCGGCTCTTCACAGATGGGCATGTGGAGGCCAAAGGCAGGTCTGAGGGACTCACCCCCAGACACAGAGCTGCTGGCGGCAGTTGTAGTAAAAACAGACAGAGAGATCTCTCTTCACACACGAAAGGCGAAAGTTACTCGGAAATGACTCTTGGCCACAGGAGCAGCAAGGTCGCCTGCTTTACTGTGCATGGTCCTCTTTCTTATGCTAAACATTCAAGGGTATTTTCCTTACTATCAATTCCCTTTCACTGTCTTTTGAGAAGCTGTCATTGACTTTTCTTACGTCTTTTGGGGGCTTCTATTCCTCCAATTGAGTCTTTTCCAGCTCTCCCATTATTGGAAAAAACTTCACTCCCTAAAGACTGCCAGAAAGGACATTTTCAAAACAGGCGTTAGGTTTCTAATTGATCTGGGATGCG
>NW_021157374.1:0-1743 GCF_002837175.3 Physeter macrocephalus | reverse complement strand
GCCAGGAAACATTCCATCACAGAACTGGCCACAGTTCTTCTCGGAAGTGGGGTGTTTGGACAAACTGTTTCCTCTTCCTTGGGCAAGGAAAAACTTCCGATGATCTGAAGTGTGTTTATCCACAATATATGTAGAGAGATACCTGCCTCACCTTGATTCTTTCTGGTGTCCAGTCTAATAATCTGGGTACCAAAAACTACTGCAAAGCTCACAGCAATGATCTCGAAGCCCAGTGAGGAATTTGGAGTGTCTGGGCATGATGATACCTATGGAAATGGGAGAAAATACCGGCAGGCACCATGTAAACAATGGCCTCAGTGAACAACTTTGAAAGTAGCTGCCTTTGTTAATAGAAACATACTCGAGGAGATGAAAACCCAAAGATTATGCCCCAAGTTAAAGATTCTGTTTTTAAACGTCCAAGTATACTGTGGCATCTCTTTTGTAGGCAGTGTTTTTAATTATTATCCACTTGGGGAACCCAAGCCAATTTTCCTAAACGTGAAAAGAACTAGTATTGTTTTAAGAAAAGCTGTTTCATCTCTCTTGGTAGGAAGGGTAGATGAAGGAAATTAACTTGCCTCCCCCCCAATTACCTCCTGTTTTATTAGGCTTCCCAGAGGTGTCCTGCACGTATGGTCTGTTACGCTCTACAATAAAGCTCTTATTCCAGAGCACTGCCCTGCTGTCTGACCACATTTTGGTGACTGCTTATGTTTATCTATGAGTCTTGCTTGGAAAAAGATTTGTGAAGTCTGGCTGGGAGTCCTCAGATGTATATTGACTCTTCTTCCGGGTTGGATGTAACCAGGAGTGGCCAGAGTATAGCGAGCCTCCAGAACGAATTTACGGCAGGATGTGCCGTTGATAACCCGGCAGAATTTATTTTGAGGAATTGGTTCATGCGGTTGTAGAGCCTGGCAGGTCCAAATTCCGTAGGGTAGGATATGCAGGCTGGAAACTCTGGCAAGAGTTGACATTGTAATCTTGAGTCTTCTTGAGTCTGAATTGTGCCTTTTTAGGGCAGGCTTTCAGGCTGGAAACTCAGACAGGGAATTGACATTGTGGTCTTGAGTCTGAAATCTGTAGGGCAGGCTGGCAGGCTGGAAACTGAGGCAGGAGTTCTGTGTTACAATCTTGAGGCAGAATTTCTTCTTCTCCAGGAAACCTCAGTGTTTGAGCAGGTAGAGCCCTCAACTAATTGGATAAGGTTCACCCATATTATAGAGGATAATCTCTTTTGCTTAAAGTCGGCAGATGGTAGATGTTCACACATCTACAAAGTACCTTCTTAGCAACATCTAGACTGATGTTGGACCAAACCACTAGGCACCATAGTCTAGCCAAGCTGGCACAAAATCTAACCATCACAAAAATCCATGCCATCTTAAAAACAAGCATCCCCGCGCCCCCCCCCCGCCCCAACAAGCAAAAAACAAGCATTTCCAAAAAGGCAGTTCTTGAACAGAAGCCAAATCATTCCTCCTTGAACAGTGCATGGCACACCCAGTGGCTGGCTGGTCAGCCGCAATGTCTGCTTTTGTAGCTGCCTTGCCTGCCTGACTCTGAACACAAGCCATCTTTAGCGTCCATAGCTGACGACCCTTGTCAAATGCAGGTGATCAAACACCTCTAGATAAATAGTGGAGAGTCTCATAGGAGTGATACTCTGCCCCTGATATTTTATTTTATTTATTTATTTATTTATTTTTTGCGGTACGCGGGCCTCTCACCGCTGTGGCC
>NW_021157373.1:0-1744 GCF_002837175.3 Physeter macrocephalus | reverse complement strand
TGAAACTGCAGAGCAGATATTCTCCTCTTCTGATATATTCGAAGGTAAGAACCTAAACAAGTTGCCCAACATCAGAGACTCAGTGTTTCCTTCTTTAAAATGGGAATAATACCACCAAACTGGGGAGGTTGATGTGGGTTAATCACATAGGTAGGGTGGCTACCACGGTGACCAACAGGCAGTGAAAGCTCAGAATCCTATCATTGCTATTACTGGCGTGGTTGTCTCATAACCTGTGGAGAAAAGGCAGAGGCAGGGGCAGAAACCCTGACTCAACTCCTCTGGGCCACACTGACACCCGACTCCGTCAATCAGTGGCTCTCTACATGGGGGTTACTGACCCTTAGGGGTGTTTTGGAACTTTGTGGAGGTGGTTGGGTCATCAATATGACAAGTGGCCCTTCTTTGGTATGGGGAAGGGCCCCAACCCACTTTTGAATGTGCTACTGGACATTCATATAGGCAACAGACTTGTTTGTTATTTGAACTTTACATGATTTTACATATATACACAAAGTATATTTACCTAGTTTCACATATACTGAATTTTCAAATGCAACAATCATGTGAATCAAGGGAAGAATTCCTTCTTTACCAAGAATTGCTCTTCTTTCAGGAAAATCCTGCAACAAGGGCAATGCCCTTCAAGGTGTTTGAGTCACCTCCAGCACAAACACCTGGATACACCTGCATTTGTGGCTATCACAGTGGCCCCATACATAAGTACACTCCATGTATAAGTACTCTTTTGTAGCCCTTACTTCAAAAGGTCAAACATAAAGAAAAATGTTTAGCAAAATTATTGTCTCCTTTCTCTTCATCCACATTTATTCATTTTAAGTAGGTGAAAACATCTGATAACTTCATTATATTTTCTAATAGAGTCAGGCCTGATCATTTACATATTATAATACATAGCATTTTGTTACAGATTGCTTTCCCTTTATTTCTCCTTTTCACTCTAGTTATTATGTTCAGGGCTTTATTGACTTTTTAAAAAATCACGTGTACAGGTAAGTCATCCTATCTTTGAATTCCATTTCAGTATAGTAAAGGGAGTGTTACAAAATATTTTCTGTGAAGGGGTAATTGGGTCTGACAGTGTTGAGAAGCGCTGCTGTATATTTATTACTTAGCTCTCCCAAGCATTCTGCTCCGTAAGAAAGCCCCTTTAATAAAGGACGGCTGGAATTAGATTGTAATGGGGATAAACCAACTTGAGGCTGAGGAGATAAAATGAAATAGACACACATTAAATATTTAGGTGGGTTAGAACAGCCAAGTCCGCGGAAGCCCGGGTCTTAGCACAGGTCACTGATGAAATCACATTTCCATCAGCCAGATGTGGGGATACCAGCTCTCAAGCGAAAGGGAGGCAGTTTAGCAAGATTTCTGGTTTCTCATTATGGCTGAAATCAAACTATCTTCAAAAAGGGTAAACTTTAATTTTACTCTTACAAGGAAGTAAGAATATTCACCCAACTTAGCGCTACTGTTACCGAAAGTGGGGTCCAGCTTCTCATTGCTCTAAAGCCAATAAGAGGCAAGGTTGGTAGAAAGGAAAGTTTGCTTTATTTCAGAGGCTGGCAACCAGGGTCAGGGGCGGGCAGGGCAGACTCCTGTCCAAAGGCCAACTCCCCCCACTGACAACCAGGGGGCAAGAGCTTTAAAAGGGGAGTTTCAGGGGTGTATAGGTGGAGGGAGGGGGCTACATGCAGAAACAGCACAGTCAGCTCTGACAGTC
>NW_021157372.1:0-1744 GCF_002837175.3 Physeter macrocephalus | reverse complement strand
GGCCACGGCAGTGAGAGGCCCGCGTACCGCAAAAAAAAAAAAAGAAAAAGAAAATTAAGGGAGGGAGGGGCCATGGTAAAAAGACTGGCAAAGAGGGTGACTCCACGTAAACAAAGAGTGAAGACTTGTTCCACGGTAGAAAGTGTGGTTTCAGAATAAAACGTAAACCTCGACAGCATAAAGCTGGCAAACTCAGGAGGTTGGGAGAGAGGAGGAAAGGAAATGTGAGAAGATAATCTCCTTCTCAAATCAAGGCATTAGTAGATACTATCCAAAGTTATAACAAAGTTATTTTAAAATAAATGCTGGGACTTCCCTGGAGGTCCAGTGGTTAAGACTTCGAGCTTCTAGTGCAGGGGGCGGAGGTTCCATCCCTGGTCGGGGACCTAGGATCCCTCATGCCGCGTGGTACAGCCAAAGCAAACAAACAAACAAACAAAAATAACCGCTGCCTATTAATGCTTTCCATAAACCCTTTTCTTAATTTTAGCAGCTTTATTTTAGAAACTAGTATTTTTTATGGTGAGGAGACATCTATCTGAAATTCAGCAATTCCTTCCATTTTACTTCAGTTATTTTTCTGTTAAATTCAAGTACAGTGACTCAATATTTAATGTTTAAAAGAGGATGTTTGGGGACTTCCCTGGCGGTCCAGTGGTTAAGACTCTGCGCTCCCAATGCAGAGGGCCCGGGTTCGATCTCGGGTCAGGGAACTAGATCCTGCATGCCGCAACTAAGACCTGGTGCAGCCTAATTAATTAATTAAAATAGGATGGTTGCGCTTACCGTCATGGAGCAGCATTAAGAGAGTGAAAGGTGTCTCACACAGAGCGTGAGGCCGTATTGCAACATAATCCTAACACGTTAATGAGAAGCAGGCCGACAGCCCAGCAGAAAAACTGGGCAGAAGACGCGGACAGGCACTTCACAAAACAGACACCCCGAACAGGCAATAAACGCACGGAGAGGCACTCGACCTCATTAGCCTTCAGCAAAACGCAAAGTAAAACCACACGAGCTACTACTTGACTCCCAGAATAGCTAAAATGAAGAAAGGACACCAAGCCACGTGGAGGGCAAACAAGGCTGGGGGTCCTAGAACCCTCGTGCACTGTCTGCAAAGGTGAACGGATGCCACTGCCTTGGAAAAGTGGCCTTTCTGACGAAAGTGGAGCGTGCATGCTCCGTGACCCGACAACTCCACTCCTGGGAATATCTTACACAAGTGTGCGCACACGGGGGCTTCCCTGGCGGTCCAGCGGTTAAGAATCCGCCTTCCAGTGCAGGGGAGGTGGGTTCGATCCCTGGTCGGGGAACTAAGATCCCACATGCTATGTATGGGGAAACCAAGCCTGCACGCCACAACTAGAGAGAAGCCCGCGAGCCACACGAAGACCCCGTGCGTGGCAACTAAGGCCTGACGCGCCCAAAAATAAATAAATAAATAAATTTTTTTTCTTTTTTAAAGTGTGTACACACAGGCTGAAACAGGGACCGGAATATCTAGAGCAGCATTATTTATAACAGTCCCAAACTGAAATACACAAATGTCCACGGACAACTGAATGATTTGTGGAATATAACGGAATACTAGACAGCCAAGACAACCAGCTACAGAGACATACATTGATGTTGATGAATCTCACAAGCATAATTTTTTAAAATTAATTAATTTATTTATTTTTGGCTCGTTGGGTCTTCATTGCTGCACACGGGCTTTCTCTAGTTGCGGTGAGTGGGGGCT
>NW_021157371.1:0-1744 GCF_002837175.3 Physeter macrocephalus | reverse complement strand
TGCATCGGCAGGCGGACACGCAACCACTGCGCCACCAGGGAAGCCCCCACAACTAGGGTTTAAAAAAGACTTGACAACCTCTTTTACCCAGAGCAAAGTGAGCCCAAACATTTCAAACAAGAGCTGTCAACAAAGAATGGGTTTGCAAACCAGACAGAATTTAAAATAAACTTCAGCCGGCGAATGATAAACCTTCCCTAAAAAGGTAATCAGATGGTGTGCGACCAAACTTTGGAAGTGGTATTAGGAAAGTTTTCTACACCATCCAAAATGTTTTCACACTTTAACCCCAAATGGGTCAGTGCACTTGTTTTGGGGGCAGGGGGTGGTCAAAAATTGAAAAGTTAGGATTATTGCATCTTATACGGCAGGCGGCCTTGGGGAAGCGGCAAGAAATGGAGTATGTGGTGGCAGCTCTGAAAAGGAAAGCAAAACAGGCTAAACCTTGAGGATTGTGGTGCAGGAAGAAAGGGGTATAAAGGGGGCAAGCTGCGGACCCAGGGCATGTGAGCCGGAGGTCCTGAGGACAGCAGGACACACCTCTACCCAGCTGCTGGTGCCCAGGGTGGGAAGGGGGGATGGGTGGGCAGCAGCTACCTTCCTCCTTTCTCCCTGGTGCCTTCCCGGACCTTCAAGGCACCACCTTTGGAAAAGTCCTCATTCCTTTGAGGCGCACACCATTTAGCCACACTACCCTCTACCTTCTATTGGCTTTGGGGGAGCGGGGAGCCTTTGGCTTTGACTATATTTTTAAATTTTCTTCATTGTGAAATAGGTCGTCTTTACAAAAGAGCGTGTGTCACATATATGTACAGTTTAAAGAACAGTAATAAAAACCAAGCACCCACGTACACACCACCCAGTGTAAGGAATAAAATATTGCCAATACATTGGAGGCTCCTCTGTGCCCACCCCTTCCCAGCTGTCTCCCTCTCCCTTCCCACCCCCGGCCAGCCACTGACCTAACACATGTGCTATCCACGCCCTTGCTTTTCTTTACAGTTTCAATCCATTTGTCATGCATCCCTAACCACTATATTGTTTAGTGGCGCCTGGTTTCGAACCTCCTACAATGAATCCATACTAACTGTCATTGTCTCAATCTGCTTTTATGCTCAACCGTAGCTTTGAAATCTGACCAGGTTGATGTGTGTAGCTGTAGTTTACTCATTCTCTCTGCTCTATAGAATTCCATACCGTGATTACTTCTCTCTTCTACTGTTTGTGGACATCTGGATCGTTTCCTTTCTTGGCTGTTATAAACAAAGCAGTTACGAGCCTTCTTGCATGTGTCTCCTGTAGAAAATGTGAGAGAATTTCCTAGGGCAGAGCTACTCGGAAATTGGTCTGCAGACCCACTGCTGGTACTCAGACTACCACTGCTTCACAAAAAGATAAGGAGCCTGCATCAGGATGTCAGGCAACTGCATTACCAAGTACACTGTGTAGTTCAACTGGCATTTTTTTCATGGCGGGACTTGGTTGGGAAGGAGCAATTAATTTACCTTCTGGCACAAACTCCCCATTTCTTCCTACTTCTGGCGCTTGGCGGAGCACTTGGCGCTGTCTGCCTTTTTTATTCATCTTCATCTACCAACCTCCAGGTCACCACTCTCTAATCCATGAAGACTCTAGCCCCTCACTCAGCCTCTCAGTTTTGCTCAATAAAAATCTATTGAATGGGCTTCCCTGGCGGCGCAGTGGTTAAGAATCTGCCTGCCGATGCAGGGGACACGGGTTCGAG
>NW_021157370.1:0-1745 GCF_002837175.3 Physeter macrocephalus | reverse complement strand
TCTCCATTTCTTTACCTTCCACGATGGCTTCTGTCCCTACAAAGCCCTGTTACATATCTGGCCAAAGACACAGACAACTACTGTTTTGACAAATCTCAAGCACATTTTTAGTGTTTATCTTTGCTAGGTCTTTCCTTAGAATTCGACGCATCTCATTACATATGGTTTTCTTAAATACATGTCACCACACTCTCCTTGTTTGCCACCTTCTCTTTGCTCCTTCTCAGCTTAATTTGTCAGTTTTGCATTCTCCTTCTAAGACCAAAATCTTTACTTTCTCAGAACTGTTTCCTACATCCCTTCACTTCTCTCTCTGTGTTAAATCCCACATTATTTCTTTGCATTGAGTTTCATAGCAGTTCTATGAGATGACTCCCACATTTATATCTCCAGCCAATCTCTTATTTGAGTTCCCAACTTGTATATCAAATATGTCTTTGAAATTTCCACATAGGTGCCCCGAAAGCATCACATACCTAAATGTGCAAAACTGAACATTTAATCCTTAATTCCCCCTCCAATACACTATAGCGCTTCTCCAATCTTCCAATATTCTTATAGCCAGAACATCCAATGTTTTAAAATATTCTTTTCCAGAACATCCAATATTTTAAGCCTGAAATCTAATACTCATATGCTTAGTATACCAAGTATAGTTAATTTGAATTCCAAAATATGTACTTCTTCTTCTCTCTATGGCCACTGCCATGACTCTAGTACATGTCATCCATCAGGTCTTATCCAGACCCCCTTCTATAACCTTTTTACTCTTTACCTGCAAAAATCCATTCTCCAAAGGATAGTCAGAGTGATGTTTTTAAAATGCAAACAGGATCAGATGAAAAACCTTCTAATAAAATGTGTAAAAATCCAAATTCCTCACCACACTCTACAAGTGCTTGCATCATCTGGGTTTTGTTTGACTCTCCATCTTCCTTCCTTGTTCTTCCCTGAATTCACTCTGCTCCAGACAAACTCACATTCTTTCTCTTTCTCTAATGCACTGAGCTCTTTCCCACGCTTCAACTTTTGCATATTCTATTTCTTTTTCTGGACTGCTCCTTTTCTCCCTCTCTGTGTTTGTATCAAATGGCATAGAGCACTTCTCACCACTACAGAGTTTACATCCATTAGTTTGTCTAGTATCTGACTCCCATATTAGAGTATGAGCTCCATGAAGGAGAGGAAAGCATGCTTTGTTCACCACTATATCCCCAGCAATAAGCACAATACCTGTAAGTAAGTCCCTAATAAGTATTTGCTGGATGAATTAATAGAGTCTTTCATCAACATAAACATTAAGAAATGACATTTTTAAACCTTCATTTTAGGAGGATAAAATGTATTGCAAATTTGCTCAGATGTTGTCAATAGTGAATATGAAAGACAAAGGCTTGAAGACATCCTCTGGTCCAGATAAGCTTCCACCCGGTCTCATCAGGATGACTTTCAGAGCTTCCTCACCTGTCACTTGTCTCCTCACCTCCCCCTTGTCCCTGCTAAAATGCACTCTCCACACAGCAGCCACGTCTGGGACTAGTCTTTTGTCACGTTTCAAAGGAAAGCGGAAGAGGCAAGGCCAAAATAAAGCACAGTTTCAGAAGAAGCCTCCAAAGACTACTTATGCCTATTTAGTTCTTTCCCTCCAAATCCCTTGAACTTCTTAGTTACTGAAAGAAAAATGACTATGGACAGATTTTTTTTTTTTTTTTTTTTTTTTTTTTGCGGTACGCGGGCGTCTCACC
>NW_021157369.1:0-1746 GCF_002837175.3 Physeter macrocephalus | reverse complement strand
GAAATGTAATTTTCATATTGACATCTTTACAGTATTACCATTTTATTTTATAACAATAATTGTCAATATCATTTTAATCTAAACTATAGATTTAAATATTTTCTCTATTCACCTATCAATTACATAGAATTCAGCCTTACAGTTTCTTTAAGAAGGGTTTATGAAAACTAAAATTGCTGAATTATTTTATGGTTAAATTGTACTTATTATCCTCATGCTTGAAGGACAATTTGCCTGGGTAGTCAATTCTTTATCCACGGTTATTTTTTCTCAAATTTTTTTTTTTTTTTGGAATTGATGAAGAAAACATCATGCAGAGTTTATGATTAGCACTTTTTAATAATGGTAATGATGATACTATTACTACTACTAATATTATTTTACAATTAAAACTATCCTATTCTCTTTCCATAGTGCCCAAAGCCTTCTTTCTCATTTTTGGATTCCTGTATTTTATGAGGCCAGATCTTGTAGTTTACCTTTTATTTTTATTCCCCTTGAACAAAAGGTATCATTTCAAACTTCACAACATGATCTTTTAAGCTGGACAAGTTTTTTTTTTTTTTTCTTATTTCCTCTTTGAATGTCGTTTCACTTCAATGTGTTTACATCTCTTCCTTTGTTGTTCTTCCATAGCTATTCTCTTTCATTCTCTCTGTCTCTCAACTGACTTTTCTCACTCCATCTCTCATGTCACTTTTTCCCCCTCTTTAAACACTATCTGTGTACTTTTGTGTGATTTTTCTCTCTGTTTTTCATTTCTCTGAAGGATTTCCTTTATTTATCACTTCATCCCTGTCCATGCATATTTCATCTTTACGCTATTTCATACATCTACCTGAGACACTGTATATCTGCTTTGAGTTCTTTAATTTATGTGCACTTATGGCCATAGGGTCAGATTTTTTTTGTTTTAATCAAAATTTAGCTTATTACAACATTGATTTCTTATGGCATTCTCATGTAACAAATGTAACATTTGTTTCCTTTACTTTATTCCATTTTGGTTATAATAATCTTATATAGCTCTTATTTGTATCCCTTTTGGATTATCAGTTATTTTTGAGATTGTGTTCTTGTTGTTGCAGAGTTTTGTGTGGAGGAGGGATCAAACGGTACTCTGTATGTCAGGGATCCTTTCCAGTTCAGAGTAAATTTTCTGTGTTTTGGACTTAACTACAAAATGGCTTACATTTCCTGGATAGCTACAGGATATTTTGGCAGAAGGAAGGAAGAATAAAATGTATGACCATGTACCAGTTTGCTGTTAAAATTAAAATTTCGGAATCTCAAATGAATTCCCTTAAAGACAAGGGCATTTATATTAGTTAAGGTACTACTGTTTTCTCTAACAATCATACCCCAAATTGTATAATGGCTAAAATTTTTTGAAATTTATTTTCCCTTACATTGACTTGAAATTGGTATAATTGATTTGTGTCGTGATCTCTCCAAAGATTCAAAGACATGGTTGTTAAAATTTCTTGTCTTCACGATCTTCAAAGTATAGCTTCAATTCCATCATGTTGCCTCTAACACACTGGCAGAGGGGGACATACTGTACAGGATTCTAGTATAGAGAATATTATGTGCTGAGCATTGAAGTGATACATATTTACTTCCATCCTTATTCAAAGGGAATTTTTAATTAGCAGATAACTCTCTTCTAAGCAATTATTCAGTATCTGGGTTCCTTCCATCTTACAACGACTTTTCCATCTTACAACGACTTTTCCATCTTACAAC
>NW_021157368.1:0-1746 GCF_002837175.3 Physeter macrocephalus | reverse complement strand
CCCACACCTTCTTAACCTCTGAAAACGAGAGTAGCGCCCTGTGGTTCTGCCCTGGCCCAGGGCGCTCAGCCTGAGGGTTGCTTATTTTGCTCACGCAAACAAGAAATAATCCAGTAGGGCCGGAGGGGCTCGGGCTGGATGGAGAGGGAAATCCTCAGGGTGTCAGGGAGGGCGTCACAGGTGCGCTCTGCCCTGTTCACGTCCACCAGCTGTGGACATCAGTGCCAGCCACCCCGGGATTGAGGCGTGACAGCACCGCCCCCGCCCGCCCCCGCCCCGGAGTGGCAGGGCAGACCCTTGGGTACCACCCCTCCTACGCGAGTTCTTCGTTCTGAGGACCGGCCCTGAGAAATTCAGAGTGGTCCTTTGTGAACAGCGTCCCAGCCAGCCTGCTGGGCCCCTCGGACTGTTGGCTCAGAGCCTGGGGCAGGTCCGAGGTGACAGGTGGCCCCAGTCTTGGCCCAGCCTGATGGTGCCTCCCCCACCCCCTTGTGTGCCCGTCATGCCCAGTGGACCTGAGTTCGGCCAGTGAGGATGACTTCGACAGCGAGGACAGCGAGCAGGAGCTGAAGGGCTACGCCTGCCGCCACTGCTTCACCACCAGTGAGTGGGCTCGGCGGGCGGGGGCCCCGCTGGAGCAGCCAGGCTCGGGCGCCTCCGGTGCCGCGCGTTGGGGGATCGACCTGGAGGCCTGTCTGGGCGGTCGCTGACTTGACATTTGCATTGTCTTCAGGGTTACTTAGAAAGTTGAAGATCTCTGTTTTACTTGACTCTCCTGTTAGCGTTCAGGATGGAGTGCCGACCAGTGGGTAGGACAGGCTTGTTGGAGGTCGGGGCCTGTGTTCCTGGGAGCCCACTGCCAGCGCTTCCTGGGTCTCTTGAGACGAGGCGCGGGTGGTGGGTGGTCCCGAAGTCCTTTCCCCTCCAGGGGAGAGCAGGGCGACACTAGCACCTCTGTGGTCTGGGTGACAGGTGTTGGTCCACGCTCAGCGCTACGTGGTTCTCGTGACGCCGGGCCAGCTGAGCCCGCGGAGGGGCCTCGCTGCTCCGACGTCTGTCCCCGGGGCGTGGGTCGTCGCGGTTGGCATCCCCGCCCTCTTCCCTCGCACAGCCTCCAAAGACTGGCACCACGGGGCCCGGGAGAACATCCTGCTCTGCACGGACTGCCGCGTCCACTTCAAGAAGTACGGCGAGCTGCCCCCCATTGAGAAGCCCGTGGACCCCCCGCCGTTCATGTTCAAACCTGTGAAAGAGGAAGACGATGGGCCCAGTGGGAAACATAGCATGAGGACACGGCGGAGTCGTGGCTCGGTGAGTCCCCGTGGCCAGGCAGCCAGACTGCTTCTCCAGGTTCCCAGCAGGCTGGGGGATTGCGCCCATCAGGAGGAAGATGGTGGGTGTGTTTCATGTTGGGTAGAGAAACAGCAGACCCCCCGAAGGTGAAATGATTTGCCCGAAGGCATTAATTAGCTTTGTCTGTGGGGCTGGGGAGAGCTCTCTGTTCTCTCCCTCCCTTGCATCTTCCTTGGGGAGCTGGTAGACCAGTGTGAACTGCGTACCCCTGTCTCCTCCGAGGCCCCATGGCTTTTGCAGAAACATGCTGAAGGCCTGGTGTGGTGGTTTTAGGAACTGAGCTGCATTATTTGACAGCACATCTCTTTGGGTCACTTCCATGCTGTCAGGTGAAATCAGCGCGCGCGTGCGTGCGTGCGTGCGTGCGTGTGTGTGTGTGTGTGTGTGTGTGTG
>NW_021157367.1:0-1747 GCF_002837175.3 Physeter macrocephalus | reverse complement strand
AAAAAAAAAAAAAACAACTGAACATGTAGCTACCATATGACCCAGCAAATGCACTCCTGGACATTTATCCCAGATAAATGCAAGCTCATGTTCACACAAAAATCTGAGCACATTTATTTATAGTAACTTTATTTGTAATAGCCAAAAATTGGGAACAACCAAAATGTCCTAGGTAGGTAAATGCCACCGTAAATAAAGTGTGGTATATCCATACTGTGGAAAACTAGTCAGCAATAAAAGAGAATGAACTGTTTATATACACAACAACTTGGATTTATCTAAGGGCTTTATGCTCAAAGTGAAAGCTGGTCTCAAAAGATCATATACTGTATGAGTTCATTTATATAATTTTCTGGAAGTTATGAAAGTCAAAATGACAAAGTTATAGAAATGAAGAACAAATTAGTGGTTGCCAGGGGTTATGGGTAGAATGGGGTAGAGGGAAGTGTGGCTATACAAGGGCAACTTGTGGTACCCTGGTGATAATAGAAATACCCCGTATCTTGACTGTGGTAGTGGACTCATGAACTTGAAAAATTGAAATCGAATGTGGCAAAATCTAAAAGAAACGAACACACATGCACACACACACATACACGAGTAGATGTAAAACTAGGAAAATGTGTTTAAGATCAGTGGATTGCATCAATGCCAATATCCTGCTTGTGATAGGGTACTATAGATTTTCAAGATGTTATTATTGAGGGAACTTGGGCAAAATGCATTCAGGACCATTCTGTATTATTTCTTAAAAATGCATCTAAAGAGGGAGGAGATATGGGGATATATGTATACATAAAGCTGATTCAGTTTGTTATACAGCAAAAACTAACAAACTTTGTAAAGCAATTATACTCCAATAAAGATGTTAAAAAAAGCATCTACATTTATCTAAAAATAAAAGTTTAATTTTTAAAAAGGTGACATTGAAAGCTGGCCTTCATCCCTTGCTGGACGTTATATTGCTCTTAATACTACTATCAGTCACTTTGCAACCCAGGTAGATATGGTGGAGAGCAAAGGAGAAGGATTTCAGGAACCTGGTCCTCCAAGATTTCATCAAGCCACTGGAGCAACAAAATCTAAATCCTTCCTAACCTCTGGACTTCCTATTATTCAAGATAATACTCTCCTCATGGTTTAACCCAATTTGAGTGATTTTTTGTTATTTGCTGCCTAAAATATCCTTAATGATACTCAGATAATCTGTGGGTGCTGTTTTCATTTGATTTGCTACAGGGTTACACATGAAGATTTTTAAAAGTGTGTCTAATATGTCCAAGAATGGCTCTTTCATTGATTTTTTCCCCTAGAATGTGTTTAGTTCTCTTGATCTGCATGCTCACAACTTTTTCTGACTTGGCCAGATGTTCCTCACTTACACTTTTGAGTATTGCTCCAGTTGCAGCAAGTGTGAATCCTCCACAGGACACCCCTAATCAAGGGCCCTTTCCCTGTTCTCCCTTGTGATCATTGTTCTTGTCATCCTTTTCACCTAACTACTTTTTGCAACAGATTGTTTAATTTCGTTGACGCCATTAATATATGTTTTTCCTTTTTATACATGATACATTGTTTTTTCTGCAGCGTCAAACGTGGATTTTCTTTTTCACTAAAAGTAATTTAATTTTGTGTTTATAAAAAGGAATGGGAGGATATAAAGTTTCTTCTGAAAGTGTATCAAGGATTTTTTTAACATCTTTATTGGAGTATACTTGCTTTACAATGGTGTGATAGTTTCTGCTTT
>NW_021157366.1:0-1747 GCF_002837175.3 Physeter macrocephalus | reverse complement strand
TCTTTTGCAGTTAGTGAAATTAGGGTATAACTAAGAACATTCAGAATATAACACACACAGTTTAGGTGATCTTGGTACAGTGGTGGGACAGCAGTGATTGGAAAATGAAAGTAATTAACATGTACATGCTCTGTTGAGGGAGGCTGAGGGGAAACAGGTGTTCAGCCTAGAAAAACATTTCTCGGTGGACTTCCTATGAAGTCAATGTGTCTTGGGTTTAACTTTGAAACAAATTTTAAAAATTAAAAATTGAAAAAAAAAAAGAAATTGCCAAACGTAGCCATTCTTCCAACTTTTAGAGGGAGCAGGGGGCATTCAGTTGGCTCACCATTATGTCATTATCAAAGGTCTTTCCTAAACAACCTCCATGTGTCCAGATGCCATATGACTAACCGATTCCGCAACTTGAGATAGGGAACAATCCTAGAAGGCTGGGTCACCAGAAGTCAACTGATCTGCTGAGCAAGTTGGTCTTCTCTCTGTTATTACACATGGCCGTGGGACTCTTTTCCTCTTCCACCTTGCCTCTGGGGAAACTGTGTTGACTCAACTTTTCAGATTCTTCTTAGTTTACACCTAGTAATAGAAGAGAAAGAGAATCAAAATTAAGAGTTGTATCTAAGTCAGACCTCCAACTTTAATATCACAGAGCCCATGGCCTTTTCCTTCTTAGCACTTACACAGTTGAATTTTATGGTTATCTTTTGAATAGTAATTGATTCCTACCTGTTGTAAGTTTCTCGTGGTACCAGTGGTGTTTGGTTTTCTTCAATATGCAATTCCAGCATCTTCCACAGCACCAGGCATCTAATAAGTGTTCACCAACAATTAGTGGATTAATGTGTAGGTGATACGTAGAGTCTAACACACGAATACAGGATCGCAAAGGTAATTTGGGGCCCAGTGTACAACTGAGAGATGAGTCTAGATCATTTCATAAATTAGAGTCTGATGAAAAGGGATAAATTAATCCAGGGCTGAAGGCACGATACCTGGATCCCGCAGGTACCTTTAAATAAATCCATAAGAGAGATAGCCTCCAGCTGCAGTGCCCTTCTTAGATCTATACCAGTGGTTCCTGGAAGTGTGGTCCCTAGAGCAACAGCATCAACGGCACCTGGGGACTGGTTGGAGATGCAAATTCTCAGGTCTCCATCAGAAATTCTGGGACCAGTGTCTTTTAACAAGCCCTCCAGGTGGTTTGGACACACTAAAATTTGAGAACCACTGAGATACACAAATCTTATCACTTTAAAATGATAGGGGGAAAAAGACCAGTAAAAAGTCTAAGTTTCTCGATGGAAATATGAATGAAAAATGAAGGGAAGAACTGGAGACCAGAGCCTGCACAAGGTTTTTAGCTATTCAACAGTTCCCTGCTGGCATCTGAAGACTCGATTTTGTAAACTGTTAACCCGTTGCTGACATGACTGTGTCAATACCCATTTCAACAGCTGTTTCCCTTAATTCCGAATACAACTTCTTGTATATGACAGTTTCCCTTCACGCACCATTTTTGTGGGTATGTCTATACCTGACTTGGGGAAAATTGTGGGAAAAAAACACAGCTTTTTAATTTGTTTAAAAGAGACTTTCTGCTTGTTGCGTTCTGTGCTTTTAACCAATTCAAGAAGCCAAAAGCATTTTTAGTTTTCTCCTATGTTTGCCACTGTTGATTTGTTTGTGCCCTGTATTAACTGCCATTTTCTAAAATTTTTTTCAATAAAAGGAAAGAAGATGTGAAAAA
>NW_021157365.1:0-1748 GCF_002837175.3 Physeter macrocephalus | reverse complement strand
TTTTTTTTTTTTTTTTTTTTTTTGGTGGGCTGTGCCACCCAGCTTGCGGGATTCTCAGTTCCCTGACCAAGGATTGAACCTGGGCCATGGCAGTGAGAGCCCGGAATCCTAACCACTAGGCCAACAGGGAACTCCCTACAATGACTGATTTTATTCTATTTTATTTTATTGATAAGTGAAAGAAAATACTGCCATTTTCCATCTTGGTCCAGGGAACTGAAATACAAGCAAAATCTGCTATGAAGAAAGTTAGGGGCAGGTGGGGAAACAAATCATTTTGTAGCTAAGAAACTGGGTCAACAAATACTTAACGAACTTGCCATCGTTAGCTATGAGTTAAACATAAGCAGAGGGAAAGACGGGAATCATGCCTTCCCGGGTAACCTCCCTGTGCACAGACATTTCTGAAACGACATCTGCCATTCACAGGGCCAAAAGGAGGCATCGTTTGAGAAGGGGAACAAGACAAGACCTACCTTGTTTCCGCCTGTGTTCTTGAAGGCCCGGTAGATGTTCAGCAGGGTGATGTGATCGCCCTCGCTGGACATGAACTTCTTCCGCACAGCCTGCACTTCATCCCGCCGGGAGGGGGCGTTGTAGAGAACGCTGTCCACTGACAGCAGGGAGATGATGGTCAGTATCTCCTCCGTGCAGTGAAATTTGGGGGACAGTAGGATGGTCTGCAAATCACAATTAAAAACTGTGTAAGCCTAGTTTTCTCCTGGCTTCTGAATAAAGTACTTCCATATATTGCTTTTGCAGCTTCCCTTGTAAGGCATTAAGGGGCAGGTGTTTCTAAAACCATGACTATGTATGTTATATTATTTTACTTTCTGTAAAACAGAGGGCTGCCTTCCCCGCATGAGTCCATGTGGGTAGGGCTCATGACTTAATATGGCTTGAATCCCACACTGAGCGTAAGTCAGTTAGGCACAAAGTAGGCATTAATAATGATTTAAGAGAAAAAGTGAAGATTAATCTAGAAGCACTGGGTTAGGGAGTCTCCTCTGGGATGGCTGACCCGTAACACACAGAAAGGGGACTGAGGAGAGGATATCATTTACTTTGGCAAATTTGGGTTCTAACGGGAAAGCCGCCATCTTTCTTCCTATTGGAGTCAGGGTGAGCTGGCCATCCTTGTTTTCAAGGGCACCCAACAGCTCCAGCTGGGCGATGGCTGCCTGAACGTGATCTAAAGAAAGACATAAAAAGGAGTCGAACATTCAAAACAGGACGAAGCTGCAGCTAGTTCATGACTTCAGGGCACTTCTGAGAAGCCTACATCAAACCACAGCAAAGAACACTACCACACTGTCCCCATGAGGTGCTTTTCAAAGTTGTTAAGGATAACATTGTCTTCAGCCCAACTCTCTTTAAATAGTGGCCTGCAATTTGGCAATATGTGTGTAAATCTGAAACCCAGCAAAGTTATACTTATGAATTTCACCCCCAGATATACTCGGACATCGTACAGGGACCTGCATCTCCAGATGCACACACACAACAATGGAAATACCAGGACCAGGTGCCTCAGAGGCCCCTGGTGAGAAGGATACTATTTACTATCTTATTCTTTTTAAATCTGAACCATGAAAATGCATTGCCTATTAAAGAATAAAGATGCATTTGTAAGAATGTAATAAATATCTACACAGAGGGGAAATGATCTGTAAAATACATTAAGTGAAAAAAGCAATGTACCACGCACCTATGGTCAACTAATCTATGACAAAGGAGGCAAGGATATA